>NW_008583550.1:47155-76640 GCF_000691845.1 Merops nubicus | reverse complement strand
TCGGGGTCAGCGTTTGTGCCCGGGTTTGGCATCCGCGGGTCCAGAATCGCCCGGCCGGGCTGGGACAAGCGGCTGCGCCCCAGCCCCTGCGTCCTCCTGCCCGCGTCCCGCAACCACGGTGTGCGTGGGCACGGGGGTGCACCGCAGTTCTTGCACCCCCTACCCCGACGGGTTTGGCATCAGGGGTTACTCCTCGGGTCCCGCATCGCAGTCGGCTGGGGTTAGGGTGCGATCCAGGTCCCGCATCTCCTGGGCTGGCCAGGCAGAGGCTTTCCCAGATCTGTCAACCCCTTTGCGGGTCCTGTGCCCCTGGGATGCCTGGGCATGGGGGTGCAGCCCGGGTCCTGCACCCACTTGCCGGATCTTGCACCTCCTAGACTGGCTGGGTGCTGAAGGTGCAGCCTGGCTCCTGCATCACCTGTCACAGTTGGGAATAAGGTGTACTTGATCCTACCTGCATCTTTGGGAATGACTGAACATAGGGGTGCAGTTTGCATACTGTGCCCCCTTTCCCGACTCCTCCACCCCTAAAGCGGCCGGACTTGAGGGTGCAGCCCCTGTCCTGCTTTTTTTTCTGAGCAGATGGATATGGGGATGCAGCCTGTGTCCTTTATCTCCTCGCCAGGTTTCTGGACCCTCTGGACTAGCAGGACATGGGGGTGCATCCCAGGTCCTGCATCCCACGGAGCAGGTGGGATGGGGGTGCACCATAGGTCCTTAATCCTGATCTTAGCTTGACAGAATGGGGCTGCAGGACTTCAGGTCTTGTGGACCCCCCAGGCTTGCACCATGGGTTGCCCCAGGTTGGCTGGGTGTAGTGGTGCACTCTGGGTCCTGCCCGGTGGGAGCTGGGCAACGTGGTCCTGGATGCTTGAGACCGTGTGGGACCCAGGGCTCCCTTACCCAGGTTTGGGGGGGCAGGCAGGGGTGTGCTTGGTGCCTCAGCTGCGGTATTTATAGATCTCCTGATTACGGAGCTAACGAGGCTATTTGCACTTAAATGAATTGGGAAAACGAGGTGGAATCAACCGGAGTGCAAACGGTGTAATTACACAGTCATTCTGCAGCATGTAGTAATTAAACACATAGGTTCTCAGCTTTGCTATCTCCTAGTTTTAAAAAAAACATGTAGTGTATGCAAAAATGAACTACTGGGGCATTGGCTGTAGTAATGGATAACTCGTGCTCTCCTCCAGCCTCCGTGGAGTTAGGCAGCAGTAGCTCTTCCAGGCAAGCCCTTGTGTTTTCTAAATAATTTGCCGAATCTCCCACCACATCCCCGGTAGGCGTTGGCATGGGCTGGCGAGTCTGAAACTCGTTGCATCTCTGAGCACCCTGGGCTGATTGGTATTTCAGTTCCCTGGGTGAACCAGTGTGGCTGGGTCTATTGAGGTGCCAAAAGCAGGTCGGGGAGCAGAGCGCTTGATGGATGGTCCTGCCTGGTGAGACAGGCTGGCAGCTCCGGGCCATAGGAGACGCTGCTTGGTGGCAAAACTGAAAGGATGAATGCAACTAATACCCCTTATGTCTTTTAAGTTAGCTTGTTTGGTTTTCTGTTCGGTTGTTTTGGTGGGTTTTTGTTTTGGTTTTTGTTCTGTTTTTTTTTTTTTTTTTTTTTTTCCATTACCTGCCCTGAAAGAACCAAAATTTTACAACAATCTGCATTCTGAGTTCAGATGATAAATACAGTTAGGGAACAAAGTTAAGTTTATACAAGAGGTTCCTGAGTTAGGACTGTTTTTCCACCAAAATATTATCTTACCGGTTCAACTTTACCATCTTTAAGTGGACTTTTTTTTTTTTTTTCCACTTTGAGGTTTGAGCTGAGAAAATGAGCTGTGAACGTTCAGAATAACTTAACTGGTGGGAAATACAATAGAACTGGGTGCGTAGCTCCTGATCCATTTTCCCCTTCCACAATGGGACTGGAAGCCCTTTCTTACCTGCTGAAGGTAGAAATGGGTGCAGGAAATGTAAGATGTGCGGCTTGAGGGTTTTTTCTCCCCCTCTTTCTCTCTTAGAACTTGCTTCTCTCCCTTTTTCTCCAGTTACAATAGAAACATCAATTGAAGCTGTGGCTTCACTGTAACAGGCTCTTCAAGTGCACTGTGAGACCTTCTCCCTTTCATAAAGAGTTTAAACAGAGGAACACATATTACCAGGAAAGTAACAAGGGTCCTCCTGAATCCTCAGGGATGAGAAGATATTTTCCAGTTAACTCCTTCAGGTCCCTGTACGACATGGATGTGCTGGGAAGCAGCGAATCCCAGCCACGCAACAGCATGGCTCCTCGGTAGGGTGGGGGATGCAGTAAAAGACCTGTAAGGTTTTATATTTAGCAAACACGTTTGTGTGAGCTGGTGTGTTGTGTGGGCAGTTCACTGGGGGCTGGGGAAGGAGGGTTATGCTTGGGTTTGGTTATGAATTGGATAAGATGGCTCTGACGCTAATGGTACCTTTAGTCACTTCTTCCTCTTCTTTCTTTTGACTCAGCCATCCTCAATGTGCTTGTTCTGACTCATTCAGACTGTGAGAGTAGCTGGTGGGACAGTACAAAGTTCCCTACATCATTTTCACCAGGGAAACAACACTGTGGTGTTCAAAACACAACAAGGGGTTCAGATATCTGCTGCCATCAACCTGGCTACTGCCTCTTGGAGGATGAACCTTAATTCTGGACTGATTTCAGCCCAGAAAGCTTTTAGTTAAAGGATTAAAAAACATTGAATAATTTTTACTAGTTCAGCTCAAGATCATAGGTTTCCAAAGGCGAAAACTGGCTAAAAGTGCAGATTAACGAAACCCTGGTAACAAACTAGTGAAGACCTAAGCCTTACCTAAAACAGGTGACAGGGAGGACTAGGGAGTGACAGATGCTTTTCAGTGGTGGTAGTAGATGAAGTGGAGTTGATGTGTCATTCTGGGAACCTGGAAAACATCACTCTGCATTTAATGGCTTTTACAACATGAATCATCAGAAGGGGTTGGGGCTGAGCAAAGGGTCTGCACCCATCCTGCACTTGCCATCAGGAGTCTACCTCAGGATGTTTGCTCCATAGGTCTGCTCTGTCTGCAAGAGCCAGAAGCTCAGGGTTGGCAGGATGTGTAGTCCGCTCTAGAGAGCAAGTGTCAATCCACAGCTTATGACATGAGGCTGTGGTAACCCTGTGTTCTCTCTGCCTTCTGGACTGCTTGAAGATGCCCTGAGCTTCCCCCTGCACCCACAAGGACAAACCCCTCTTATTAAGAGGAAGCTGAAACTGTCATGGTGCTGCTCAAATCCAGATGTGATAATGGTGGCATTTCCAGTCCAGAACAAATCCTCGTGTCACAAGACAAGGAAAAGGAGATTATAGTGTGTGTGTGTGTGTGTGTGTGTGTGAGTAAACTTAGATCAAATCACGTTTGCTGCGTGTGAATGAGTCCAGATGCAACTTGGAGTTGAGGCGGTTGGCTCCCAGGGTGTGGGAAATGCCTACACAGGTATTGCTCCCTCTGGGAGTACCTCAGTGCTGACTGTCCTTACTCATCTCCTCCTGCCTTCGTGTCACTATCACAAACCTGCATTGACAGCAGGAGTGTGAACTCCCGTGTGTGTAAGATCTGGTCAGTCAGAGGCTTCGGGCAGAGATGCCCGGTCTGGTTTACACCAGTGAGAGCCCATTGAAGAAAACTCATCTCCTGCTTGGCATTGAAAATAAAGGTCAGCCTTGGGTATGGGTGAGCAGCCCCATGGTAGGACCGTGTGTCCCAAGGGGTGGTGGCATCTCTGCCACCTTTCTGGCTTTGCCAATAGTGAGTGAACTAGTTGCTTTGATTTTATTTCAAATGTCCCTGAAGAAAGCAGTGCCATTCATTTCAGGTCAGATGAAGCTTTTTCTTTGATCTGCTCTGTCTTTAGCTGGAAACTAACTTTGACCATTGTCTGCATATTTCCTTCTTTGACAGGGTGAGAAAGATCATTCCAAATCGAGCTCTCCTGCTTACTGCTCCCCTTGCACCCTCTCTTACATGGCCAAACCTGATTTGCACTTCTTCAGCCCCGTGGGGTTGAGCCATATGTTTGGCTAGGAGATACAGAGTTTAGTTTGTGCCCAAGGTGCATTCCCAAACATAGATCCAAGAATGGGCACAGTTTTCCACCTGCTTTGTCCATGATGTGATTTCCAGTGCAGCCCCTGCTAGCAAAGCTGTCCCAGAACAGGAATCCCTTCTCAGTCCCCTCCTGCTTCGACCTTTTCCCTTCTGTTTCACTCCACTTCTTGTGTCCTCTTTAACTGTCTAACTTCTCTGAGTGAACTGAAAGGGCCATTTTTCTCCTCCTTCATCCACCCTATGTGAAATGACCCCTTTGAGCCATGCCAGCAGGGCACAGCTGGAAATCAGGGGCAGGAGCTGGCTGGGCTCCGTTGCCCACTGCGAAGTATATAATCCTGCAGAATAGTTTGTCCTCTTCAGGGCTTTGTAAGCAGGCACTCCAAATGAAGCTGCAGCCAGAGACAGTGCTTATGGAAAAGTAATTTCTAGTGCTGTGAAAGTGGGAATATCACATGCAACTCTCACCTGCCTTGTGTAACTTTTATTTAGGAAAACTAGGTAAAGTCCAAAGAGGAGGTAAGAATGAGAGGAGAGGCTAGAACATGGTGATTATAGCTCTTCCCTTGGGGACAAAAAATCGGCCTGCTTTGGAGTGGGAAAAATGCCATGAGACCTGGAGCTATGTAGCATCCTTGCTTTGGAGGGGGAGCCTCTCCACGTGGGACAATATTTCAATGGCATATTTCTTACTGAAACACCAGAATCAAACCTCTCCCATGCAGGAGCAAGGTTATTAGCCTGATGATGCCTAATGATGGAGCCCAAAGCAACAAAGCTTCAGGTCATTATTTTTTCACATCAGCACTGGAAAGAGCAGCATAGGCTGTAGGAGGGGAAGATCCTACTAGTACCTTGGGTTGGAGAACTAAGGCCATACCTCATATAAATCCTGTCTCGGCTCAAAAAAAAGTGTTGATACTTGTGGGGAGAGGAATAGAAAGGAAGAACAGGCATGCAGGAACAGAATGAACAGGTTAATTGGCATTTTAGGGTGGCCTGAGTATCTGGATGCTTTCTGACCCATAGGCATTACTCATCTAGGAGATTTTTTGTTTGTCCTCGAGTCTGCACAAAGATTATGATGGAAGATAAAATTCTAGCTCAGTTGCACTCTATTAAATCAACATCCTATTAACTTGCTGAAGGGATAATAACCTCTACAAACCCTGTAATAATTCCTAGACTTGTTAGGGGAGCACTTGTGTGAATTTAATAAAATTGCCAAGAAAAACTCCATCAAGCAGCCTCCAGTGTCACACATTCTCATCCAGGGGCTTTGAGAAGGCAGAACTGAATGTTTAAATTTGAAGCCATCAATTTTTTTCCAAGTTTATTATTAGAACTAGCGTTTTGAATTGCTTACTTCTGCCAGCTAAATATCTGTTATAGCCATTTGAGAGTACAGCAAAAATGTAGATTTTAAAGAAAGCTACAGGAAATCTTGACAGAGGCTCCTTGCTCTAAATAAAATAGATTCTATATTCATCTAAACACTTGGTGAATGGAATAAGTATGCTGCAGGCAGCAAGCTGCATGCATTGCCTGTGTAAATCCTATAAAATGGTTTGATGTCGCTCATATCGTGGCATCCTGTGGGCTCACCATGCGATTACCCTGTGCTTCAGGAGACTTGCCTAATCGGTTTAAAGTGTAGCTAACAAGGAGAAGGTTGCTGTGGTTCTTTTTGAACTGGATAATTTCTTGTTTGCCACCTGAAGGCGGCATGTTGCCCTGATGGCTGGAGAACTGGGGGTGATGGGGTGGAAGAAAATCTCTGCACAGGCTTTGCAGGGCTGCCGGTTCGCCAGTCCCACTGGGGACTGTCCTCGGCTGGGGTGGAGGTGTGGGAAGCCAATCACTGCTGAGGGCCTGGCAGGACAGGGCGTTTCTCCATCCATATTTCATCACCTCCATTCTTGCTGACCTCCATGGCTGCTGCCTTGACTGAATCTAAGTGACTTCGCTGCAAGCCTGCAGAGAGTGACTGGAGGACAGGACGGCTTTGCAGCTTCTGTATCAGAGGTGACGCAGCGTCCTTGCTTATCTTCCCTTTTTCCTGGAGCTGCTTGGAGCTTTCCTTTCCCCAAGCTCCCTGGGAGCCCAGCACTGAGCTGTGCTCAGGGTTTTGCACCACTGGTCTGTAGGGGAGGTGTGAGGGGCTGTGGTCTCCCCCCCATCACCAGATCCTATGCCTTTTCCTGACCGAAAGCACAGCACATCCTTCCTGTGCTTTTCCCAACTAATTCAAGAGCAGAACAGAGAGTGTCTTCAGGTGGTGTGTGGGAGGGCACTCTTGTTTGCTGAGCTAGAGCGTAAATCCTGGGTCTTCACAGCAGCAGTGCTTTTGGCAGCATTACCAAGCTATCACGGAGTATATTATATAATGTCTGTCAGCCTCCTGATGCTCATTCCAGTGTTCATACCTTGATGTACTGCCTGCCTCTGCTGACAGATTGCTTTCTCTGAAATTGCTTTCCCTCCAGGTGTCCTGTTCTAAATTTTTGTGCATGTGCAAATTTCAGGTGGTCCAATTAAGTTGGAAGAATAAATCTTGCTCATTAGCAATAAAAACTAACCAGCTTGATCTTGTAGAATAAACCTTGGTAGGTAACACCACTGATGAGATCTTCCATCAATGTGTTCATTTACAAATAGTCATTCTTTCTAGGAGTATCTGGGGAAATAAAAGCCCTAAAAACTTCACTTAGTGAACCTAGACATAAATATTTCAGCTCCTTAACACTTCTTCCATTTCTCAATTTTATTTTTTTCCCCCTTTTTTTTTTCCTTTCCTTTACATTGCTAGATTGGTGGCTTCACGAAGTAGAGTGGTGCAGATTGAGCCTTTCTCTAAGTTAAAGCTACATTTTACCTATTATTTTTGCCTCTGCCAGTTCTCCCTCTGCCAGTTGTGCTTAGCAAGGCGGTGATCTCCCACAGGACCTTAAACCAGACATCACTGCTTCTGTGTTAGGCCCAATGTCTTTGTTTCAGAGCAGTGGGAACAGTAAGAAAGAAATGTGGTGATGAAACAAAAAACAACTCAGAAATATCAGCTTCTAGAAAGAAAAGTGCCTGATCTAGAGGTGACTAGTGGGGAGTGAGGAGCTGGGATGTCCAAGCCAGGAAAAGAGGAATATTTTGTAGGTAGGGTGTATTGTGCTCAGCTGGGTGATGTGTGCCAAAGCCATGGGGCTTGCTGGGGTCCTGCTTGTCCTGCCTGGCTTTATTCTTTCATTGCATGACTGGTTGGACCTTCAAAACTCATATTTAACCTCAATGAAGGCCCTAAGTATGGAGACATGTAGAATTTTGCCCTGAAACTTCCAATTGCTCAAAAAAAATGAAGGTCAGCCCAAGAAGTAAGCAGTTTTGGAGTGGCCACAAGCTGTAATCCTTGTAGGGTTTTATGACCCTCTCTTAAAGCTGGGACTCGGTCACAGCCATCATTTGGGTTTGGCTTAAGCAGAGGATGTTTGCCTGTGCTGAAGTATATCAGAAAGTCCAGTTTTGACTTTGTCCTATACATCCTTGCAAAAACTTTGGGCACAAAAATGATTAATGTTCCTTAATTAAGCCGTATTCACTTAAATAGCACATTCTGCAATTCAATTTGTCTCTTGGGTTTCTTGTTTTGTGCAGCAGTTTCTCTTCTGATATTTTTTTTTTTTTTGGTAATGATTTTATGACCCAGAAAAGAAGAGATTCCATTGTACGGTTGACTCTGATCTGTACTGCTGCTGCTTTTATTCCCTCCGCAGGGAAATTTCTTTGTACAGCCAAAATCTCTGCTCTTGCTTAAATTAATAGGGTCAGATCTGAAGAGACGATGAGAATGTTTTCCCTTTTCTGCCCAGGTTATGAGCATGTTAATTTTTTTTGTAATTCATGTCAAAACCTGCGTTTGCAGCCGTTTTTGGCAGGAATGTATAAGGCTTTGAACCTTGCACAGGCCTTTTGCTATTCGTTGCATTGTGTCAGGGACTATTTCTAAAATGAGACTAGTCAGAAAAATAGCAGTGGCTTCTGCTGTATTTTTCCCCACAAATGCTACTGTACTACCCATTATTGCAACATTTTTTTCTTCTGAAAGGGCTATCAGATTCCTCTCAGTGGGCTGTTCCTCCACTCTGTAGTTTTAAGTCTAAATATAATCTCCTTCCTATGCAGATACTTGCTTTTTTAAAAAAATATTGTAAATAATTGGTTTCAGAAGTGCAGAACTGTGAAACTTGCTTTAAGAGATATTACTGATGCTACAGAAATTGGATGGGCTGGGTGCATAGCTGGTTGGTGGGTTTGTTTGCTTATGGGGTTTTTTTTGTTTTTGTTTTTTTTAATGGTCATTTTCCTTGTGTTGTTTATTATATTTCCTTGTGTTGGTTCCATGTTTTCAGTTTTCTTCTGTGAGGGAGATGGGAGATGTTTGGACTCGTGGAAAAATTTGTGTTTATTTTGCTAGCTAGCTCCTTTTCCATCAATTATTCCGAAGGCAACCATGTTGATACTCTACCCTGGCAGTGATTGTCCATTGTGAGGGTCTAGGGATGGCGGGCTGCATCTTGGGAAGGATGAGCTCCTTAAAGCACCTGAAGTGGCTCTTGGGAGGCTGGAGCACATAGTCTTGCTGTTTGTGTGGGTTTAAAAATGGCCTTCATGCTAAGGGCTTCACCCTTTCAAGTCAAGCAATGTAGTAAAAATGTTTCTCTCTCTTTCAATTCTAGATTTTCAGAAGAGCTGACAAAAATGGTAAGTCTGTACATTAATATTTCATGTTTCTGGATGGAACTTCTGTCACTATTTCCATTTTTCCTGATCATAACATCTAACTGGTTAAATGTCCTTCTGTTTACTGAGTCTAGGTTTTGTTGTTTCTTTGGCTGAGATGCTTTTAGAGCTATGAGACCAGTGTGCAAGTTGCCATGGCAAGATCTACCAGATTTGGGGCACTTTCACAAAAAAATAACATAAAAATATATTGCAGCTAAGTAATAAGCAAGAATCCACCTCTTGATAACCTTGGAATAGCTTTGCAAAACAGACTTAGTGACTATTAATAGTTTGCTTCCTGGAGGACAGGACACATGCGTTGAGGGGCAACGTGTACTGATGTATGTTTTCAGCCTGTGCCTGTAGGAAGCTGAACAACATCACTGAGCCATGTCTTGTCCTTAGATGGAGAAGAACAGAGTTCATTGAATGATTTGGGATCCTGAAAGAAAAGAGCTGCTCTGCTGTGAGATAACGTAGTTATGGGGAGAAGGAGGCAATGAGTCCAATCCCAGGATCTCTCTCCACCATGAAAACAATTTAATTTTGGCTCCTAGCTAAAATCCCAAGCGCTGGTATCTGTTCTTTCCCTGTAGTACAAGAAGAAAAATAAATATACATCAAAACTGCACGTATTTACAGAAGGACATGTGGGAGGGTTGTGCAGAGGAGCACAGGGGAGAGTTTGGGTTTTCCTTACCAGATTTACAAAGGAAATTTGACTTGTTTCCTGCAAGAGCTTGTACATATGTGTGATCATTGCCTATAGGTGAGGCAGTGAAGGATGCTGTGAGCTGGCTGGCATATAAGCAGTAAATGCCCTGTTAACATGGGCATTTGGTTCTAACAGCTGACCCAGTAATGAGGCATTGACATTTGTAGCTTGGATAAGCCGAGCAGTTGTGTGCTGGAAGGGGAATGCTGCGGGGGCTGGCATGGGGTGAGAGCCCTCCAAGTGCCACTTACAGGCAAAAAGGAATTTGTGCTCTTGACACCCAGACTGTCATGCCTCACAGCCTCCTGAGCACTTAATTGCTGCGTGATTTGAGACCCAGAGGTTTTGTCTGCTGAAATGTTAGACGCTGTCTGCTTGCTTTCTGCTGGCTGCTGTGCCTGCCCCCATGGAGCTGAGTGCTGGGCTTGCCAGCTGGTAGTGAAGGCTTACCTGCTACATGCTCTCCATCAGGAGAAGCCTGGTGAGGTTTTTGGAATACAGTCATCTACATCTTTGTTACTTACAGATATCGGGCTAAAATCTGGGCTTAGTTATTTCTGGTTGAAAATGCCACTCCAAACTTCAACAAGTGAAACTGTTCCTTGCTAAGCCCTTGTTCAGCTTCCCTCCTGCCACAGCATCCTTCCAGTTTGCAGGACAGCCTCTGCTTAGGGCAGCTGAAATCCAAAGCAGTGATTTTTTATTTTTTTTTATTTTTTTTTTTTCAGTAACAAATGTTACTCTGCTGAACAAGGCTTGAAAGGATGCACTTTAACATACTGGTCTTGATGTAGTTATTTCCAGTGACTGCTTCTCGAGCCCTGCCAAATGATGCTGTGCTTTTGTTTTAGTCTCAATTAAATTTCTAAAAGCTGCAATGGGGCTGAAGAATCAGAAATCGGAGTACAAAATCTTGTCTCAGCTGTTGTGCCAATGTTAAGGCTTTTCTAACATGAGTGAGTGGAGCGGCTCAGAAGTTGCTCTCGAAACTTTGATATTGCCTGCTCACCACAACATGATGGCAGGAGCTGCTGCCTGACAGGGGCAGACAGACAAGTCTTTCCAACTCAGCCAAGAGGACAAAGCTGTCATTTTGGTGGTTCTACCACATCACAAGGTCATGAAGGTCAAATTTTAGTGCAGCTCTCACTACAGGGACAGTTCTCTGTTGTATTTGGTAGATGCCAGTGGCAAGCCATGAATCTGTTTTGTGGCATGGGTGATGGCCTGGGGAAATAATGAACCTTTGGACCCTGCTTAGTCTGCTGTGGTGATGGATCTTTGAGAAGAAAGCTGATGACTTTTGCTGACCAGTTCCCTGGCTGTTCTTGAAACCCATCCAGGCTTCTTGTTTTTGTGACCTTATAGTCTTTTACTAACGATGGACAAACACTCCTTCTGTATTTTAGTATGAATAACAGGTAAAAGCCAGACAAGGGGCTTCCATCAGCAAGAGCAAACCTGTTGTTTTTACTTCTGCCCCTCACCTAGTTAAAATCTGCTCAGATCCTCCATGGTCTTCTCCTCGGATGCTCCTCCCTTTGCAAGGCTTGAGTGAGTGATCTGTGAGGGTAACAGGCAGGATCACTCCACTGCACTTGGACAGGACAATGAGCAGCTCAGGTACAGCCTGACACTTAAAAGTATTTTCTTGTCCTGCTCATCTGACCAGACAGTGTTTGAATTAGAGCAAGGCAGCAAAGATACCCCAGAGCTGACCTTGGGCTGTCCATCCGCCACCCTGGGCACCCAAACACCTCTCCATGGAGCTAGTGTTCTGCTCAGTAGATGTACCCTCCTGGGGCCCAGGTAGCCCATAATCCTGTACTGCCCATGGGGAGCATTACTCATGGGTGAGTGGTCTGTTTGCTTGGCTGTGCAGAGGTGAAAAGGTGTTCACCCCTTTGCCGTTATTCCCCTGGATGTTGTTTGAGCATCTGTATTCCATGTTAACCATTAATATCCCAATTAAAACTCACACTCTTCTTGTCTAGGTCTGAAGCGCTGGGATCTAAACCCCAAGCCCTGAATCGAGGTTGACATATGGGTGATGCCCACAACCAGGCAGGAGAGACCTTCTCCTTGATTTTCTCTCAAGGCCTGGCCAACCTTGGGTGAAAACCAATTAGGAGATCACCACTAGGTTCCCTGTCTTCAGCATTAACATGAGGTCTCCTGTCTCTAAAGTCAATAGCATAAAAGCTGGCTGTGCTCATAGTGAGTGTGGGTGGTGTCTGTGCTATGTTTCCTGTTACTGGAGGAGCTTCCTGGCTGTCCATGGCAATCAGAGCTCCCAGCAACAGTGGGATGGGATTGAGAGCAGGACAGAATGAGTGTGAGGTATGTGACAGTGCTTTTCTTTGGCAATTACTGTAGTGACTTCTGTATGATTTGGGCTGGACTGTTGACTGGGTTTATGCCTTCCCCTATTACTGGATTCCTAGCTTGGTTTACTCCTTCCTTTGTTACATCATCTACCATGAGTGAATATACTGATCTGTTTATTCCTCCTGTTGTTGATCATACCATAACTTTCCTGTATTCACTGGGGTGGGATGAAGTCTTGCCTGTGGGTTGCCTGCTGATGGCCTTATCTTTCATACTGGGCCATGCAGTCAGCAAAACGTCACAAAATACTGAAGTGAGTGTGGATTGCCAGTGACCTGTCTGCCAGCTGGTAGCTATTAATGCACTGGGTGTAAAGGTGTTGGGCTGACTGACCTGTAATCAGCTTGGGGTGATAGGAATAGGTGGTATGAAAAGACCCTGCCTTTTCCTTTTTATGACCTGGATGACAGGCTGTCACAAAGCACTCTGGAGTTAATGGCCAGCTCTGTCCCATGCTGGTTCCTGCAAGGTGAGGTTGCCGAGCATGTGTCAGTCTGTGTGGCTGCTCTCCAGTCCCACTGAGTAGGCTTGTCTTGGTGATTTTGGGGCTGTCTTCTGAATGACTGTACGACCTGCAATGGTTTTTCCCTGTGTTTTTCTAGATGCTGCTGTTTCCTTGAGACACCATCTACCAGTCATCATGGCCTGGTTCACCGGCCGTTCCTATTTGCTTAACTCATGATAACGGAGTTTGCCACTCTTCATAATGAGCTCAGTATGTTCCTCCACAGCCTTTTGGGGTCACAGCTTCCCCCAGCCACTCCTCCAACCCCCCCCAGCTCACAGTAGCTGCTGCAGGAGGCGTGCAGGGATATTTCCCGTGGTACAACCTCCCTGCGAACTGTGGCTCAGAGGTTTCCAGAGCCAGAGGTAATATCTCTGTATTTAATATCCCTAGAGATCTCTTTCACAATTTTCTCTTTGACATGCTGGCCTTTAATTCATTGATTTGTTGAATTTCAGTCTCTTCACGGCTTTACTTGGTGGAGCTCCAAGGAACAGTGGGAGCACCAGCCTGCTGCTTGCATGTCTCACCACAGGTAGCCTGTGTTCCGTACACCACCCTCCACTGAAAAATGGAAATCTTAGACTTTGAAATGTTTGTCAGAATTCTGAGAAGGGGCCCTGAGCCCTGGACAGGCTGGTGAAAGCACAAGCTCACGGACTCCCAAAATATTTCACTATCTTTACACACTTTTGCTGTCTCCACACTTGCAGAGGTCCTTATCTGGCAGGGACTTGGCTCTTTGTAATCAACCAGCTGAGATGAATCATTATCTGGTGCTGTGAGCCAGTGGCTTATGGGGAGAGACTGCTCCTGGGCCAGGGAGTGCTGGCAGCTTCACCCAGAACTGGCAAGTCCTGCTCTCCTCCACTGTGCTGAAGCCACTCGCCTAGACCTGTGTCGGAGCCCTACAGAAATGGGGAGGGGGAAATCTGGAGAAAACTTCACTGGTGCTGTCTAGTTTACCTAGAACATCTCATGTAACTTTTGCCATCCAGAGATCAGATGATTAAAGGATCACCTAAAAGGCAAATGGGGGTATTGTAAGATTAAGGATTTGTCTCATTTAAGGTGCTGCTTCCTGCAAGCAAGAGGTCATAAATTTGGAAATCTTTTCAGCATCTTGATCTATTATTTTTTCCTCCAGCTTGGTGAAAATGGCACGTATTGTGCTAAAGCAACATGGCTGGTTCAGACACAGTAACTATGGAGCCTGATGGTGTGAATTCAAGAGCTTCTCCTTCCTCCCCTGCCTTCCAAAGCTCCTCGGTGTAAATTGTTAATTCATGTAAAATTGGATGTTCTTGCTGCAAACTGCTAAAACACATTATTGTTCAAGTACTTGTACTGAAGTGATTTGGTTCAGTGCCTACGTGTACTAAGAGGCTGCTAATGAGGCAGTTCTTGCTTGTTAAAAGATGTCTTGGTTGCCTGCCCCAAAGTAGTAAGGTCTGTCTGTAATAGGACTTGAGTCCTCAGCCTTCCTTGTGTTGATAATACTAATCAGCTAGACTTCCGACTATCTCTGTGGTGAACTCAGTAAGCAGTCTGAACAGCACACCTTGAAGGGATGAACACATTGAAGACATCTGGATAAACTGGCAAACCCTCTGAAAAAAGGGAGAAGGGCTGGGGTGTAACCTTCTGGCAGTGAATAGTTCAGCTAGCTCTAGTCATGCTTTGCAGGGGCATGGCTGTTAGTCATTTAAAATAAGGTTTTTCTTCTGTGTAGGAGTGTTTTTTCCTTACTCTGCTAATAAATCCACCTACTGTCTTGTAATCCTCTCAGTAAACAATACTTAATTGTTTAATTGGCATGTGGTAGGAAAATGGAGGCATCTTGTTTTAGGCTGGTGAAGCAGAGCTGTCAATCATCTGGATTATCTACTGTCTACTTTAATCCTCTCATTACAAAGCTGTTAATCAATTATAAGTTAAATAGCCCAGGATTCTCTTTGAAAGATTAAGATGCTTTTATTTTGACAGAACAGTCTAATTGCTAGCGATTCATTATAGAATTGTTGCTTCCTGAAAATTGGAGTTTTATTATCTTGAAATCTCCAGTCACTGCAACTACCCAGCTCCCATGTCTGGAGTGTAACTAAGCATGAAGTGCATCCAGCTTTAATCTCGTGGTTTCATTTGGTGGGTTTTGCCATAATTATTAGATCTCATTCATGGAAGTGGACGTGGGTCTGCCCCATCCATGGGACTGGCTGGCTGGGCACTGGGAGTGAGGTGGTTTCCTCTGGACCTCTGTCATGGGACAGGAGAGAAAATGTGCCAAAACCTCAGCGTATGGTTATAAAATGCCTACAGAAAATAGCAGGAGAAGGTGACAGTGGTGCAGTATTTCACTTGACAGAGACCAGGGATGAGTTGGCATTGTGGTTTGGTCATCTTGGCACCTTCCTATTTCTGCTGTCCTTGAGACTTCTGCAAGAACTGGCTCAAAACACTGTGCTTCTCCCTTGACTTTATTGTATCTAGGGAAGGTTTGGATGGGAATTAAGCCATTCAACACATGTCTTGGTCTTGGATAGCTTCTGCTGCTATCAAAAATGAAATACAATGAAGTGTGAGCATGGATTAAGCTAATTTCAGTTATAAATTTAACATGGAGCTCTGGAGTGAAAATGCTGAGAGGAGGTTTGTTTTCGTTTGAACTGGATGATCAATTGAAGGCCTGTAGAAGATGTAGCAGAGCTAATAAAGAGGGAAATAGCAGGAATAGGTGGTTGGAAACGGCTTCTTGGTTAGGAGCCACCGAGGGCAATGGAACTGTGCCCATACCTATCCCAGCAGGGCTTGTCCTTTAAATAGCTGCACATGGATATCTGTTAGTCACTTAAGAGCTCATCACAGGAGATTTATGCCATTACTCCTTGTAAGTAAAGGTATGCGTGTTCCCATCGTGCAAGCCTCAGAGCAAATTATGCTAAAAAAAATGGGGGCACACATAGAGCTAGTGACAGGTGGGGAATGTAAATATCTTTGGACATCTTCATCATAACAAACTGGCTAAGAAGCCTGGTTGGCTGACAGTGGAGATGTACCTTTGGGAGCAGAGCAAGCTCTGCTTTTTACCCATAACCAGCAGTACTGCTCTGCCTCGTGGCTTTGTGGCCGTAATGCCTGTGCCACCAATGTCCCCTTGGGCTCTGAAGCTCACAACCTTCAAAAGCTGGAAAAAGGCAGAAAAAGAAAATCAAGTGAGCAAAAAGCTTCAGGTACATCTCTCAGGCCAAGCTTAATATGTTAAAGAATGAGGCATGTCATGTCACCTAAGCAGAAATTAGTCTGGTGGATCACCAGGAAGCAAACAGAACTGAGGCTTGAGGCTTCTTCCATGGATCACGTTTCTTGATTAAGGGATGATAGTGGGAGAGTAGGAAAAGCCCAAGGTCTTCAGTGAGGGAGAGGGCTGGATGAGTCGTGGTGTGGTTTGTCTCCAAAAGAGCGTGTGGGTGAATCACCCAGCAATTTCCAGCCCTTCCCAAGTGTCCTCAATATTTCTGCAGACAGTTCCTCCAAGGACTTTGAGAATCTGGGAAACCTGCAGAATTTTTAATGATAATAACTCTCAAAGCATCACCCCCTCTTCCAAACCCCACTTAGAAAAATTATTTTGATCACCTCCAGTGAGCCTGGAACAAGAAGGAGTGGATGTTTGTCTGTGGATTTGCTTGGAGCTGTAAATCACAGCAACCAGACCTCGGTCACTGGGTAAATGTTTCCTTTCCCACCTTTCACTCTGAGAGTTCTCCTTGCTGAGCTTGAGTCACTAATATGGAAACTGTGGCAAAAAGGGGTGAAAATGCCTCTTCAGTTCTGGCAGTGTGGGAGCTCAGAAAATTGTATGGAGAGAGGGAAGGAGAAAACTGGCACTGGTGAGCAGATGGTCCACAGACCCCATTTTTAGGGTTCACTTTCAATGCTTCATGTCCCTGTGTGCACCATGTCTGCAGGGCTGCATGTTGGAGGAGTCACTTCTGGGTCAGGAAAGTGGGATTATGGTCCAAGCACAGCACTGCTGTCACGACATGTGCCAAATGTCATGTATTGCTTGCTTGGTGTCCTGCCTGCAGTAGTGGCTGTACCTCTGTCCTTTCCCTATTTTGGAAACCCAGGATACTGTCACGGTTCATCTGGCTTATCCTGTTTGGGCCCATTTATTTTATCTTTTTCTCTTTATGGTGTCTAATGGCTGGGCAAAAACCCCTTTCATTCTGGAGTTGTTCTTAGTTTAAAAATAGCGGGTATCCATTAATCAACTACCTTGTTGTTTTATTGAAACATTTTTCGAAAACTACTTGATTGGAATTTAGGGTGGTAGTTGTCCACAAGGTGTTTTTAAGACTCAAAGTACTTTTCTCCCTACCTTCACCCATCAGTTTCAGGCCATTTTAGAAAATCCATCTGCACAGATCAAGGCAGTAAGCATCTGGAACATCAATAATATGGCACTCAAGACATGAGGGAAGAAAAATGAAGACATCATAGCTTTGGGTGCTTTTATCAGACCTTAAAAAAAATGCTAGGTTAGGATTGTGATACCTCCACATGTATATATTTAATAGAATAAAAAGACCTCAAATGCCTAATAAGCCTCCTGTTGCACATCCAGCTCTTCCTTTCACAGCCACAACTCTGCAGCTGTTCTGAAATTCTGCTTTTCCTGCAAGCTCCCAAGAGCCTCACAGTCCCTGCTGCAATGGGCTACCACTCATCAAACCCACTTATCCTCCAGACTTGGTAATTACCTTCTGTGTGGCTACTGCTCCACAGCACAGGGATAACCTTGAACTATTCCTATCTGCTGGTGTGTCCAAATTAAACCATTAGTTCTAAGTGAGAATATTTGTAATTCCTGCATAACAAAAACACTGTTAACAGCCACTCTCATTATAAGTGGAAAACTGCAGGCATGAAGCAATTTTACTAAGTACAGATAAATCTGGTAGGTTCTCCTACAACTGGACACCCAATCTAAATGGATTTATTTTTTAAAAAAAATTAAGATTTGCATTTAGATAGTTTAGATTTCATGTGGCCATCAAAAAGGATCTTGAAAACTCTGTAATGACCTTTATTTACCTGGAGAAAGTTTGGATGTGTTTTCAGTTATTTGGAATCCTGTGTAATTTCCTAGTGCTCTCTATTATAGATTCAGTTATCCTTCCAAGCCCTTGCAAAGTTCACAGCACATGGTTTTTGAAGAGATGACATCTGTTTAAATTGGGACATGCTGTTCCCAAAAATAATAAACAAACCTATCAACCAGGTGATGAATTTTGAGGTAATGAAGAAATTGTGAAAGGCGCTTGCTGGCCACGCTCTACAGGCTGTCGCTAGATGTGTCCAGCACTTCTCTCCACCCTTTAACCCCATGAACTTTGGATTTGGTTTTTGTCATTGGGAGGGAGCTTCTCAGCTATTGGTGCCCTCTGAGGGCTACTTTTTTCCTTCAACAAAGTTAGGAAGGCATCTGGTGCACATGATGTGCAGCAGAAGTGAAGAGCTGACATTTTTTAGGATCTGTTTTTCTTCTTGTCTCACCTCGCATTAGCAAATTCATGTTAGAGTTAAGGGGTGGTTTTATACTTTTGTGGCTCGACCACCTTAATTCTGCAAAGCAGATTTTGAACTGGGTGCACAGGATGAGGACTTCATTAACTGCTGTATCCTTGGGTGCTACAGGCTGAGAGCTGGGCAGCAGCCTGGCGTTTATCTGGGCCCACCCATGATTTACCTACTGCAAGGCTTAGGCCAGAGCAGCTTTGAGCTGGGCAGAGTGTGAATCCAGCCCAGAAGTTCCTTCTGTGTAGAGACAGCTCAGGTGCTTTCTGATATCGTGCAGAATGACCTTTCCTTGTTGCTCAAGGTACAGATCGTTGCAGTGTTGGTGGTCATCTCCCTTTTTCTATAAGATCTGCAGCTAGAGTACCAAGCCAGACTTAAAAAAAAAATTAAACAGTATCATATATCGTTTGGCTTCCTTCAGGTATGCTTTCCAACCTGTGGTACTTGCCGCCTTGTGACTGTGAAGCATATTTGCGTGTTGGTCCACCCCAGGGCTGTGCTGGCAGCTCCTGGCTGTCCTCTCTGCCCAGCACCTTCCCTTCTCATGGCTGCTGAGTCCTCCTCTCCTCTCTCTCTCAAAAATTCAGTTGCTGAGTGAAACCCATGGTAGAAGTCAGTAACTGCTGTAACCTTCTAGGCTTCCTGACACTTCTGCATCGAGGAAAAAACTGGTTTGACCCTCAAAGACAGCCAGGTGCCTAAACACACAGCCTTTTGTACCTTCACACTTTCTTATGGGGCTGTACCTCACTCCGTCAAAATTTCAGATGGTGATGCTAACCTAGAGAGTCATCTCTCTACAACTGCTGTACCAGCCCTCGGGCTGTCACTGACTTCTGCTTTCTGCTGGACCTCGCTTGGAGGAGTCAGACATAGAGGAACAGGCTAGATCAAAGCTTTTATGTTGGAAGCCACCATGGGTCTGCCCCATGCCTGGATTTCCAGCCTGACTCATCCATTGAGCTTTCTTGCTGCCTGCATTTATCACTCTCATAGGTTCGGGGTGGTCTGAGACCTGCCTGCCCATGGGCATCTCCCCCATGAACCTCCAGGTTCATCAAGCCTCTTGCTCTCAAGAGATGTTGCTCTCTGTGCTTAGCAAATGCTGCTCTGGCAGAGCAAAGAGATGTTGATTGGGCTCTGCCTAATGAAGGCAATCATGCTGCACTGGGTGGTGGGGCAGCAGAGAGCTGTTCACCCTTTGAGGTGGCATCTGTGTGTGTGTGTGATGGAGCCTGAGAGTTTCGTTAGCCAACGCTGCTCTTCGGCTCTATCTCTTCTCTCACTTGGTTCCTCCTTTCAGTTCCTTTAATATAGACAGCTGGGGACAAACAGGAGCTCTTGGGTGTCACCAGGAGACAGAGGGAGGGGACATCAGGCAGGGGTTACTGCTTTAGCCTGGCAATTTGAGGCTGCATGTTTGATCTGGAGGGCAGTGTTGCCAAACACTCCCGCTTTGCTTTGAAGAGTGCCAATTAAGGCTTGACATAGGACATAACCCAAAGAAGAAGGGGTTTATTTTCTTCTTCCATCTGGGAGTTGGGAGATGTGGGTTTTCTTCTGCAAACCTCATTAGAGACTTCAGGCTAGACAGAAGCAAGTGGGATATGTTATTGTAACGGATTTAATGGCCTTGTTGCAAGTTGCAGCGGGTGGGAATAAGGGATCGTGGATCCCCGAGGAGACTTTGAAAAGCTGCTCAATCAGACAAGAGGGTTTTGTTTAAAGACATTTCTTTCCTGAGCCAAAGTGGAAAGATTTAATTGGGGGCTGCACAGCAAATTTGTCTACGTGGCATGATGACAGCCAGCAAAGGGCACTATGAAACATTTATGGAGCTATTACCTGCTTTTGATCCCTAGCCAAAAATGGGAGTTTTATTGGTAGTGACTTAAAAGTGGTGGTTCTTGCCCTGGCTTTTTTGGAGCATGGAGATTGGTGGATTCTGCCAGCTAGCTTGGAGAGCTGTGGCTATAGCCATCCTGAAGGCCATTTCAGTGGAAATGTTGTATTCATACATTTTCCTTGTTGATTTATTAGTCTTTGTGCAAAACCACTGCGACCTCGCTCTCTCCAAGTTCATGACACAAGCCTTAAACCAGCTCCAGGTTCCTTGTCTGGGTCAGGTGCCGGGAATGTCCCTGTGGTCTGGCTCATCAACTCTTACGTTAGTGGCTAGCAACCATCAAAGGGCAGAGGAAGCCAAAATGACAAGGTATCCTCAAGGGGTGATAGCCACGAGTGCTTCGTGGGTCTACTGAGATTTGGCGGCACCAGGAACACCGGATCCCTGCAGATGGGATCACAAATAGGTTTAGCAGGGAGGGGAGAGCTTCCCCTGCTGCAGCAAAGCCATGAGCTCATGGAGATGTTGCTGTGTGCATTGGCCCAACCTTACCAGAATGCCATGCACCTATTTTGGGAGAGGAGGATAGCTACAGGAAGGTTGTCTTTGCATGAAAATGGCAGCATAAGGCAAAGGGAAGGCTCTGGCTATAAAAGCAAACCAGAGAACTGATGGATCTCGAGGGCTTAACACCTGGGATGCTTTTTGGTCTTGTCTCATTAATATCTCATGTTGCTGTATCTGGGAAGCTTTTCAAAGTAGATCCAACAAATCAATATTCCTCCTACTAAATTCTTCATGCTGTGGTTTGGTTTTTTTTGGCAGAGATTAAATTTTAAAGTGCTTGGAAAGGACTTTTGCAACTTGGCTGGCTCCAGCAGTCTGGCAGATTAAAAGGGTGCAGCTGCTTGCAGGCTTTGGGGACTTGGCTGACAGGTAGCAGTGACCATGAGACATGGCTTGGGTGCAGGGACAAGCTCCTAGGGTGGACATTTGCATTTCGAGTGTTGGGAGTTGAACCCTACAAAAGGTGGTGCTCCAACCACCTTCTGTAGCTCTCCTTTGTCAGGCAGTGAGTTTATCTCTCATGCAGGACCATCAAAGACCTTGCTGAGCATCAAAACCAAGTGTAGCTCTGCTTTGAGGCTCTTAAATCCTTGTGATATCTAGTTTCCCTGCTAGGTATCAGTCTGAAGGATCTTGGCTCCTCCTCCCTGGTCTGTATCGCTATCCTTGCTGCCTGTATGTGTCCTTTAACAGGGGGACATCATACAGGGCAGCAAAGACCTCACCAGGCACTGGAGCTGGTGGTGCACCACACATCTGCCTGCCCTGAAAGTTTCCCTGCAAAATCTGAGCTTCTTTGCCATGACTGAGCTTAAAAAAGGCTTGGATTTGTCCTGCTCCCTCGGTAGGAGGATGTCACCACCACAAGTGTTTCCCAGACTGCATTCAAAGGCACAGGGTGGCTGTGAGATGTCTTTAGTCAAAGCTGCTCATGAGTGTTCAGGGAATTTCCCTTGGAAGCACTTACGTATGATGTTGCCTTTGGAGGAGAGCTGTTCCAGCCTGGACATTTTAACTTGTTTTAAACTGAGTCAGGAGCATGGTTTGTGTGTGCTGTGTGTATTATGAATGAGTGATGAGGTGCAGCAATACACACTGGGGTGGAGGTGCCCAGCATGTAAGAACTTCTTCAGATGCTTTTCCCACCACCACAGTCATCTTCTGTGCCCCACATCTTGTGTTATTTCTCTTGCTTCTCCACCTAAATTTCACTTACTACTTCAGTTGCTACTTCTCCTTTGGTAGCAGGATTTTCCTATGGCTGTCTTTTGGTTTAATCCCTGGGAAGTTTCCTCAGGAGCAGTGGAGCAGACATTGAGTAGAGGAAAATCACTGCTTTTACCCACCTGGCACACCAGCCTCTGCTCCCAGCAGAGGGGTAGTACTGAGCTCTGGCATCACTTTTAATTAGGTATCTTCTGCAGATCAGCTGTATTTATTGAAGATGGTTTATCATAGCTGTTAAAATTAAATAAGGCCAAAATTGAATCCAGAATGAATGCGCTGCTGCAAGTAATCCTTATAATTCGCTGGCAATTTTTGCCAGACAATTGTGAGAAAATATGTTCTGGCAGCCTGCGTTCAGGCAATTGGGCAGGAACAGTGATAAATCACGTGTATCTGTTTCTTCCTATAGCCTTTCTTGCTCTTCTAAAATCCATGAGTTACCAGATAATATACACAGGAGAGAGGGGAATAAGTATCTTATTGACTTGCAGCGGGGAAAGAAATGTCTGAAGCTAAACTGGTGCTAAATCCAGATCTGTAACTCCCAGCAAGGATGATCTGAGAGACAGGAAGAGCTATTGTGATAATGTTAGTAAAGAGTGGAAACAATGTTTGTGGATGTGAGACGTGGGAGCCCAAGTGTCTTTGCTTTTGTGCTTGGTTGTCTGCGCCATGGGAATGTAGTGTGTTGCTCTGCAAAAAGGCTGCAGTGCTTTCGGACAGTTTTACAGGTGGAAATAATTTGAAATTCTTTTTAGAGTAGAAATTTCTCTTCTGTGACCCTGCTTCAGCCTCGGTGCAGAGGGGGAAACCTGTTTGTGTTGGGTGGAGCTGGGCTGGGAGGGAAGTTGCTCTGGCCATGCTGCTCAGCATTGAGGGGCTAGTACATGCTGGGCTTAGGTTCAAGAAACAACTCAGCCCAGGCTTTGGGCTTGGATCTGAGATTGGTTCCTGCTGCCAAGTTTCTGCCTTAATTAGATACTGGTGCTGAGGCACCCAGCAAGACACAGCGCAGGCACAGGTGCTTTCAGCCTTCAGGTAACTCCTTGCTTCTAACCTCAGGCTGTGAGAGGGGGCAGATTTTGTGGCACTGCTGGCAGTAATGAACAGAGCAGGTGCCTTTCTGATGCTTCTGGTGCTCAGCATGTAAACGTCGAATTTCTTCTTTTTAAGCCAGAGTAATTGACTCCAGGAGCCTGCAGAGCCTGTGTGTTCTTAAGGCTCATGGTGGTTCAGTTATATATTGCTCTGCTGTACTGTCACCAAAACAACAGGTTTGCATCTGGTCTTCTAATAAAAATAAGTAAGCTGAGACTTATTTTCTTTTCCAAAGGATTCTCTGTTTATCAAGGAGATGTTACTTTTCCAGCTGGCTGGTTTGGTGGCTTTCAAACATGCTGCACTTAGTTAATTAAGCAAGGCTGTTCTTCCATCCTTGCCTTTGTAGTACCATCAGTTGCTTCCCTTGTTTCCTTACACCTTCCTCCCCAGTTTCTTGAAAAGGTTGAATTAATATGGCAAATAGTTAACGATTAACCCAAATCAGTGTATTTACATTAATAGGCTCCTCACAGTATGATGGGCTTTTTGCTTTCTTACTCTAACAGACACACTTGCTAGGAATTAATGTCTGATGCCACTTAGTGGTTTGTTAATCTCTCTGTGGTCTGTTAGGAATGCTTTTGGCTCTGCTGGAGATAAATGGGACAATCCACACTCCTGGCAGGTGGGAGCAGCCCCAGAGCTGCTGTGGCAGCAACACTCACCAACCTTTGCAGTATGCCTATGGGGTGGGATAAGGGGAAAGGCAGGCTGGAGGGACAGGAAGGCACCAGGCATGAATTGGAAACGTTTCTGCCTGGGAAAACTGTCCTATGGTGGCATCTCAGCATGTCACTGCTCCTTCCCAGCAGGGTGAACCCTCCAAAGCCACAGCCTCCCTCGGCTGAAGGCTCTGGCTCTACAACACAAAACTCAGATGGGGTCTAGCAACAGCCAGAGGAAGGCTGAGCTGGGCAAACAGATCTGCATTTCTTAAAATTTCAAGAACTTTAAACTTGTGGGTCACTGGAGCCACTTGCTTCCTTCTTCTGTGCTTCTTCCAAGAGCTCCACCTGAACTGAGCAAATTATTCATACAGTGAGAGACCAAATAACCAAGGTAACATAACAGAAAGCAGTTTTCTTATGTTCATAAATCACTACAGAACCAGACGGGGCCATTGGAGTGTCACACGAGTTGGGTCTTTTTCCTTTTTACTTCCTGTCTTCTACAATTTTAATATTCAATTTTTAAGCCTACGATACGTATTTCTTTGATATTTGGCTGTTGGGACTGCTAAACCTTTGAATTAACAACACGCTGAGCATTTTGATCCTTCCATAAAACAAGAATGAGGATTAAATGTTTCTCACGGCACTGCTGCTGCAGCTCTCGGTGCAGAGTGGCAAGGGCTCATCGTGTGGTAGGAGCATCGTGGTTGAACCCCAGCAGGCAACTGAGCACCACACAGTGGGGTGGAGAAATCAGGGAAAAAAAGGTAAAACTCATGAGTTGAGAAAAAGTTTAATAGGCCAAAGAGGAAGGGAAAATAATAATAGTAGTAGAAGGTATAAAACAAGTGATGAATGATACGTTTACTCACCACCTGCTGACCAATGCCCAGCCCAACGCAGAGCCATGGGGTCCCCTGGCCAGCTCCCCCCAGTTTACATCCTGGGCATGATGTCATATGGTCTGGAACACCCCTTTGGTCAGTTGGGGTCAGCTGTCCTGGCTCTGTCCCCTCCCAGCTTCTCATAACCTCCCAGACTCCTTGCTGGCCAGGCAGCAGGAGAAGAGGCTTTGCTGTAGATGTGACCAGCACCATGGCCCTCCCTAACCTCCCTAGGTTATTCTTATGTCCTTTTTTTGTATGTAAATAAGACATAGACATACCAAGATCATGTCCTAAGGACAAGGAGTGTCTCAGAAATCCTGTTAACTTCACCTATAGCTTTGTCTATTGAACCAGTCTAGAAACCCGGCTTGTGCTAGTAATTTGGAGATACAGGTAGACTGAGTGACATTCCTGCAGGCAAAAGAGAACCCAGACAGAGTTGTGCTCCTCTGAGGTTGCAACAACATTTTTCTGCTTTATGAAAAGCTTTTCCATGACAGGTTTGGCAGTGACATATGAGCTGTTAGTGCTGGGACAAAGAAAACTTCTCTGCAAACCGCTCCTTTAAAGAAGCTTTTAGATGAGTCTTCTCCTGTACCAGGCTGCTTACTGCTTCAAATGGATCCAACCTCTGCTAATAAATCACCTCCTCCATGCCAGGAGGGTTTGACTGAACATCACAGGAGATTATCATCAAGAGCTAAACCTAACGTTTCTATTCCATTAGCTGAAGCTTGTAATGTTGAGTATTTCAAAGAAGTACAGTGTTCCTTCAAACATTTCTATCACCAAGCTAGGCAACCCTCAGTGAAATCTCCACGTGCACAGCAACTCTGGATTTTTCTTTCTTAGTTGCTTGATTACATTTACTCCTGTTGCAAGACCCAAGCAGAGTGGAATAGGGCTGTGTTCCCTGTCTCAGGGCTCCCCAGCTCTGGTAAAAAAGTATCAGCAATTTGGATTTCCTATGAGTAGCCTGTATGTTACCTGGGATGGCATTTTCGTGAAAGGTAGATGCTGTTAGGTTTTGGTGGTATTTTTTTTGTTTGGGTTTGTTGTGTTTTTTTTTTTTTTTTTTTTTTAAAACTACAGAAGGGTTCCAGTGATTTTGTTACAGAGCTTGGGGGAGGAGAATAAAGCTCAAGTGAGTGTGTTTTATCTTGTAAACTCTTGAGCATCACTCTAAGTTCTGGAGGCTGTCAGGAGGCTGCCACACTCTGGCATTAATTCCATTCTGCTAAAAGCAGAAGGTGATTCACATTTCACCCTCATGTCAAACAAGTTGTGTAACTTGACTTTCATGGCCCGTGTTCTACTTTTTCATCTCATTCAGCACAAGGCGTTGGTTTTCCAGCTGGCTGCTTGTTGCTGGCCTCCATTCCTTCCCCCTCTACTCTCCAGCCACCACCTTCATGCTTCCCCTGGCATAAGAGGTTAAAGAGAAGGGCAGAGAGCAGCAGCACCCCATGCAGAGGCTGCAGGCAGTGCCATGCTGCTGGGTTTGGACACACCGATGGGAGCAGTGCTGCTGTGTGTTCCCATGGGTCCATCACTTCAATCTGGGTCAAACCTGGACAGTGCCTCTTCCCCAGATCCCAGAGGTCTGCAGCAAGGTCTGGCAGCACCTCCCTGCACTGCCCAGGTGCTGTTCCCTCGGGATCCAGCTGACCCCGGGTTGTCAGCCACGCCAGGAAAGGCCGAGTGCTGCTGCGGGTCGCAGAGCTGCAGAGGATGGTGCTGAGGTGGTGAGGAGAAAATGTGGATTCAGCAAAAGTAAGTAGTACACGGCATTAAAAATTCAGAAGGGCTTCTCTGACACGCAGCCTCCCAGAGAGTTGTTTGAATGAGCTGCAGCAGGGCTGGGTGAGAGCCTGGGGACCCTTCCCCACTGCTGTGTTAGGAAACAGCCCCCATGCACTGCTCACCCCCATTGGTTTAGGCATTTATCCTGCCCAGCTTTCCATGAAAAGCTGCACCAGAGGGTTTTTCTCTTCTTCTCACCCGTAGGAACTCAGTGAAAGCTTAGTCAGGTTTGCTATGGAAAAGTAAAATAAAAATTGAGAGGCTGTTGTCAGTGTTCAGAGGGGAATGTTAGGATTAAACTGAAACAAAACTTGAAATAGTTTGGATCTGTGATTTTTCAGGTGTTCCTTTGAAAACTTTAATGAAGAAGAGAAGCCAGGTGACCCTGTTTTCCTGTGGGATGGGCTGAACCTTAGAGCCTCAAAGTCAGAGGCTGGGATGTTGGGGCTAGGGGCTGGAAGGAACTAACGGGGAGATGCTGAGATGGGAGGTCAAGGGGTGCCTCAAAACAGAAATCTTGAGTTGATACCCGACTTTCCCTCTGCCTTTTGTGCCAATACTAACGGGCCTTGGCTGCTTTTGCAATCAAATCTGGAGTGGCTCTTTGGGGATGTTCTGCCTGAGCCTTTTGCAGTGCTGCACCGTGACCTACTTGTCAAAGCAGCTCCCGTGCGGCTCGGGAGGCAGGGTTTTCTTGTGCAGTTTGATGTTGCAGTGGCCCTCGTGCTTATTTTATTAATTTCTTTAGATTTTGTCTTTTTTTTCTTCATTCTCTATTCTCTAAAATGTGGGGCATTTTTGAAAACACAGCAAAATATCCTTCACCTCCCTTAGAACCCGACTGCCTGGTAAGAGCCCTGGGTTTGGTTGGGTTTTTTTTAACCTACTTTAGAAATGAGCAACTACAAAAAATAAACAGGAAAGGTATTAACACCACAGCTTTGTTAAAAGCTGGTTGCAGAATTATGTGATTGAAGATGTGCTGGTTTAATTTGCTGGAGCAGAAAAATGTATTTAGTTTTTTTTTTCTTTGCAGTCTTTCCAGAGCAGATGCACCTTCCCGGCAGGACCGCTCTGCTGCTGGGCTGGTTTGATGGAGCAAAGGGATGAAAGAGTGCGGGAAAGATCTGCATTTTTTGCGTTAGAGATGTTAAATATCTCTGACTGGGTTGAGACACCCATCCTGCCCTGGACAAATATCTGGAGACACTAAGCATAGGGCTTACTTTTTTTTTTTTTTCTCTGGGAAAATACATGAGAGATGTAGAAGCTTGTTAAGCAGGAGCGTACAATTAAGAGCAACTGTGCTGGACTGAGCCAGGCTTTTCTGGGTTGCTCTCCCTGTGCAACCCATGGAGAGCTGGGACGAGCAGTGCTGGAGACCTGCAAGAACGTCCCATGGGGAGAGACTGCTCTGGCTGTTTATGCCAAGTCCAGAAACAAAGATTATCCCAAAAAAGAAGTTTCTGGAGGAGACTCAGCTGCTGACAAAGGATTTTCTCAGAGAGGGACCATTGACATGAGCTGTAGTTTGGTATAAAGCCTGAAACTTTTTTCAACAGGAATTTTGAGATGATTGACTCTCCAGAAATGAAACATTCATGTTGTAAGAGATCAGCGTTGGAGGTTTACACCTGGACTTCAGCATCCAGGGGTTAAAACAGGGAAGCAAGTTGTTAACTATGCAGGTTCTGATTTGCCTTTCAAGTACCTTCTTGTCAGTCCTGGCACAAGGAGCTGGATGTCCTGGATGCTACAAATGATAACCAGTAGGGTAACTTTCTGCCTTCTGAGAATGCAAATGAGGTATTTGCTTTTCAAGTTAGTTTAATTTGCTGTCTTCATCTCTGCACAGCTTGTTAGCTGAATGGAAAACTGTTGATGCTGCCAATGCAATCTGGATATTGTTTCGTGGGACTGCAGAAAAGGATGAGTTTGTAGCTTTCTAATCCATGGTAATTTGCTGCTAATTTGACAACAGTCAACAACTCCAGTGGCTACCGCATCAAAACAGCCATGATGCCACTGCTGCCTTCTCAGCAGTGGCAGTAAAAGGTTTAGAGCAGCACTTTTCATTCACTGCAAGTCTTTTACTAAGCATGGAAAAATGCTTGTTTTACAAGGGGGAAGCAAAATCACAGCGTAACTGCTGCCAGTGACAGAAGCCAGGTGAAGTTTCAGACTTGCCCACGACTGGATGGTTCATTCCTGACCCTCCATCCCACAGGGACCTGGTGCAGCTGTTGCACATCAGGGGCTGGTTCTGACTTTTACTCTAAATTCTTTGGTTAGATTGAAATGTGTCTTTGGCTGTCATAGATCAGGAAATCAAATAAGATGATATGGCTGCATTAATTGCTATTTTTTTTTAACTAGGCATTCTGCTTCCCCAGAAAGGGCAGCAGCTGAGAAGTCACCTTGGTGCTGAGGCCAGCACCAAGAACAGTCCAAAGCCCAGGGAGATCCTCTGCCTGACCACACCAGAACCACACTTTTGAGATGCAACACCATTCATATTCATAATTTTTCTCCTCTTTTGCTCAAACACTTCCCTATTCTTTTTTGTGAAGCTGAGTGTAATGAGTTGAAAACAGCGTAAATCTTGCCCTGGCCCTCTGAGATGTTCACCTGCGTCCTAGAGAAGAAAAAGCAAGTGAGAATGGCTGGTTAATGAGGAGCAGAGGGGGATTAGGGCTGTTTGGTGCCTGTTTCTGAAGAAATCCGGATTTAACAGGGTGTTGCAGAGCTGGGGTGTACTGGAGTTAGTAGTGTTGGCTTCTGCTGTGGGTTGAGTGAAACTTCCCTACGTATCATCCTAGATTCACTTTTCTGACATTTCTGCCAAAGTTTAATGATACGTTTGAAAACTTCTGTGCTGGCAGGGATGCTGAGAGCAGAGAGTTCCCAAATGTTTCAGCTAACGTGCTCCCAGCTGGGGCATGGCACAAAATCACATACATTGCCTTTCTAAATCTGTTCTCTGAGCTGTCTCCAGTCAGAAGCAGGGAGACTAATTTGGCAGAGGAGGTCAGAACGGTGCCAGTATCTTCCCTTCTGGCTCTTCGAGGAAAATAACACCCAAATTTGGACAATACCGTAGTCTTAGAGAAATGGCAATGTACAGACTTGGTGGGCAAGCTTGTTGCAGGTCTGCAGCCCCATAGGCTGGGTTCTCCTATAGCCTGCTCTGCTGCAGGTACAGTGTATATGCTCCTATCCTGTCTCTCACCAGGGGGTTGCTTGTTCTGCAGCTTTTTTGGGAGTGAGAGGGCCCAGTATGGACAGTGTTGGGTTTCAGGAATGTGTGAGAAGTTACTGCCAGTG
>NW_008583550.1:25565-47124 GCF_000691845.1 Merops nubicus | reverse complement strand
GATTTGACTTAAGATGAGGAACCTGCTATCCAAAATTGTCTTCTTTTTCTCTTTCCTGTTCATTCTGGGTGTTCATCTGCTGCTGCTTTCCAAAGAGGCTGAATGCTGGGGGAGTTCCATGGTCTGGATTTGCTGCTGGTCCTAATGCACGGGGCTGAGGGCTCCTCATCTTCAAGCTGTTCCCTAAATCCAGCGGGATACACAGTGCGTCCAACAGCTGCCCCAGCACCGGAGCTGCTGTGCCCACTCTGTGGCTGCTCCAGCAATCTCCTGAGAGTCACTCGTAGTCTCCTGGTCTGACTGGGTGCAGGAGGGAGCTGTAACACCAGGGTCTGCTTTTTGGCAAAATGAAGCTTTTGGCTGCCCTGCTGGAGACAAAAATGAAATGACCTTCTCATAAGCTCCAAAAGTGATGTTTTGACTTGTCCCTACAAAGACAACCAATTTTCCCTCTCTGCTGCTGAACATAGCAGGTCAGGCTCGTGTGTGTGCACGTGGTCTGTCCTCAGCCATCCTGGACAGGAGGGACTCTGCAGTGCATAGCTTGTGGTAACTTCTCAGAGGCTTTTTGTTCAGACAAAGTGAGCTGGAGTTCAGGGATGCACAACCTCCCTTAGGCCCTACCTCATTGTTGTAGGAGAGCGCACCAAGTGCTGTCATGGTTTTTGTCTCTGCCCATCACCCCAAGCTTTCTGCCATTCAGTGTAACCAGTGTGATGCACCACTGCAAAAAAAGTCTCCCAAATAAACCTTCTCCTCTGCTTTGATGGGGGCAGCTTTAAATATCTCTCTGTGATTCCCCTGCCACCTCTATTGTGCATACAAAGAGAAGCTTAACCTGGCAGGGGATTATGTACAACACTCTGGGTTTCTGATGCATGGAAATGAACTATTTGTTGCCTATGAAATTAGCAGCTGTGCTATTTAATATTTGAATATATATCCAAATGTTAGGTTTTCTCCCACTTTTTATATTAGCATGTTTTTCGTGGTTTGTGGTACTCCCCATGCAGAATAGTTGTTTTTAGGGCACTGTAGCAGGCAGGTTCTGCTCTCTTTTAACAAGGTCTCCTTGGGAGAGTTTTGTCTTAAATGGAAGGAGGAAGTTTTGAAGTCAGGATTTACAGCTTTGGGATCACTGGAACACCAAGTGTTCTCACATTAATGACAAGCTCTGCTGTCTTTGCAATTTGTTTCCCCTTTAGATCTATTGCTTAGACAGGCTGTCAGTAGCTTGGGTGCTGTGACTGGGAGTTTGATAGTGAAGAGCTTGCTGGTGGTTTTGAAATGCAGCATTTCAGGAGGGTTACTGAAGAAGGATTCTGCAACAAGGCTGCCTGGGCAATAAGCAGAAATTTTGGGGATCAAAGGCTGAGGGTTGCAGCTGCTTCTCTCCATACAATCTTCTCTAAATCAGAAATCCTAGTTTTTATTACTGCATCCACAACTTGAGTTCAAAAAAGAAAAGAGGGTGGGAAGAGTGGGGAGGAAAGATGCTGAAGGCACTGTAATGGAGAAGGAAGCCAAAGTTTGAGGCAATTGAGAACAATGGGACTGAGTAATGATAGAGAAAGCAAGGCAGATGTTTGAAGATGTGGAGAATCAAAGCTTTGCGGAGAGAGCACTGGACTCTTTGGGTAAGGAGGTTGCAAGTTCTGCACAGGAAGCTGCTGTTTCACTGTGGTGGCTTGTGCTGGTCTAGCTCCCAAGGGAAGCAGCTTGAATGGGCAAATAAATCAAAGGTCCTAAAAAGCTACAGTTTTTCAAAGTCAGTCAGCTGTTCAATAGCACCCAATATACAGGAGACAGGCTGAGGCCAATTAAGATGAAAAATAACCGACAGGCAGTGGCAGTTGTGTGTCTGGAGCTAAGCTGGGGCTCCTGACGGCTGCAACAGCTTGGAAACAGAGATCTCCTATGTGGCTGATGGGGAGAGTGAAGAAAGCAGGGAGAAAAGGTATGTCCCCATTATCTTTTTATTTATGTTTAATATATTCATGGTATTTAGCCCAGAAGAGCCTTGAGGTCTCCTGCATGCTACCACACTAACCTTTGTGCGCGTCTATCCAGGCTGCCTCACCTCGGGCCCACTACTGCAAGCTACTTTTTCTGTTCATAAATATTTTCCCACTAGCCTGCCCTGAGCTAACCCACCATAGTCATGTACAAAGTGTCCTGGGGGCCAGATCACCTGTGGTTTCCATAAATCATTACAGAACAGCAGCACATGGAGGGACTGACTCAGTATTCTCTTTCTGCCACTACAGATGTGAAGCAACTATATAGAAATCAGTTGTTGATGTTAATTTTCTTTTTAAATTGAAAGAAAAGAACCTGATTAGCAAGAGGAAACCTGAAATGGGTTCCTTCCTGTTTTCTGTAGGAAAATGGTGGATCAAGAAAGCTTTGGGAACTACTGGCATCTCTCTCTTAATCCTCTTCTAAATGTTTGGGTAATTTTTGTTATAGCCTCTATTAACCAGTAGTTGCATTGAACCTGGCCAAGCTATTTGCACCTTGGGAAAGTCTGATCCCAGCACTTGATTTGTAAAGAACTGGGAATTTCTTTGGAGAGCGTTCATCCAGACATCCAAAGTCGATATATTGGGTGAGTGCAGGAAAAAAAAAAACAACACCACCTTTAAATCAGCTCATTACAGCAGGGTGAGGGTTATCTGGAAAACTGAAAAAAAAAAAAAAAAAGTAGTCTTGACAAAATAAAGCAGGAGAAGATGTGCTATATCACTCCTTCATGTCTCCCTGCCTACCGGCCTACATTTGATACCTTCTATAGCTGCTATTAAAAAGAATTTAAAAATTACTTCTGATTCTGGGATGGCAAAAGGCTTGATTTGTTGGTAAATGCTGAGCAGCTTGGGGAAAATTCCAGCATGTTAATGGGCATTGCTGGATGCCCAGGTTATTTCTGCTGAGAACAAGGTTCAGGTTTCCGACCGCCACAGAATTCCCCACTTTTCGCCAGGCCAGGTCCTCCGGGGAAGGTTGCCAGCCATCATCTCCTTGGTACATGTGTAAGCCGGAGGCTTTAAGTCATTCCTCAGGGTTTTACACTGAGTGATGTGGTCATTTTGAAATTAAAGTCACTGTTTTCCCCCATTTTTAATGGAAAATAAGAGGTTAACCCTGCCACAGAAAGGAGGCTCAGCCCTGCTGTGTCAGTGGTGGATTCTAAATTGCACCGGTTCCAGTTGTACCACAAAACTGCACAATTTGCAAAGGAAAAGACCAAAACTGAGTAAACACACTTTGCTTGATGAACTCTACCTTTTGATACAGAGAGAAATGCCTTCAGATTTACCAAAGAAGAGCTGATCCTGTCACTGGGGTAAAGGACTAGGGAGGAGTATTGGCTGACTTCTTAAGAGATGTTCTTCAATTTGTCTCTATAAAGCCTCACCTGAACATAGGAAGGAAAGGTGTCCCAGGAAGATAAAAAGACAAAAAGAAAATGGTGATGCTGAAAGTAGAGCTGCGTGTGGCATTTGCCACTGGGGTCTGGTGCACAGCCAAGTGTTTTCCAATGAGTTGACTAAGGAAAACCCCAGGTCCCAGAGTTCAATCCCTGGCTTTGTGTTAATGGGAAACCGTGGTTTCTTCTGCCCCAGCCTTTGCATTCCCATGCCAACATCAACCAGTAGGTAGGTCCCATCAGCAAATCCAGCCAGCATTAGGAAATGCACTGGAGTGTTTTAAACAGCTTATCAGCTTGTGATGGAAACATGAGTTTGTCTCTCAGGTTATCCACATGGATTGCTTGGTGTGGTGCCCAACCTCGTGAAAACATCTGGGCTGGATATTAGTTAACCTTCAAAAAAAAGAAAGGTGATTTTGGAGTCACTCCATAAACTTTCACTAGAAAATTACTACAATTGTAGTGATTTCCTTTTAACGATGTGTGCTACACCTCATTAGCAAAGATGTTTGCAGGGGCTCCACACCAGTGGCAACAGCACTATTCTTGTAAGAAGCCACTGAAACATGGCTCGTGCTTCTCACGCAGAACTCCTGTGGCTTCACAACCTCAGCCGAAGCTGGAGGTGAATCACCAAGCCTGCTTCTAGCTAAATTCAGTTGCCCCTGGAATAACAATGTGATACTGGAGTCAAAGAGGGTGGAAAATTTTCAGACCAGACCTGTGGTACTGGAGGTAATTTTTCCTAACAGATCAGGGCTGAAAAATCAAGCTCATATCCAACTTCATTTACATGAGTAAAGCTGTTCCCACTGCTTTCCAAGGAGGCTGGATGAAGAAAGGGTCAAGGATTGAAGCCAGTCCATGTTCTCATTGGCTCACACACACACAGAGCTCCAAGAAAGAAGAAAAAAAAAAAAATACAGTTGTCATTTTGATTCACAGGCCATGATAAAATCCAGTTTGCTGACCCATAGCTCTGTTGGCACTTCCACACTAAGAGAGGCTTAAAGCATTTTAGAACTCATTGAGTAATAAAAATAAGTAATGAAATATATTCACAATATAGCTAGAAAATATATGAGCAGTCTCAACCTGATGTAATTGAGAATGGATTTAGCAAACTCAGGCTCAGAACAGTAAACTTATTTTGTAGATGGTTTAAGCTATTTGTATCGCTGAGTGAATTTCCTCAGCTATCAGCTTTTCTGTATTTTGGACAATTTATGATCTCAGTTATGATCTTTTTCCCTGGCTGTGTTAGCAGGTGAGAACAGCCCGATTGTGCAGGTTAGAAGGTGTAAGAGCCACCTCTAGGCTCCTCAGATTTTCATGATAGCAATCGGAGCAATAATAAAATCCCAGTTGCGGCTTTCTGATGTTACATCCTTCTCTCTTCAGATAGTTTTAACTTTGATAACTCTATTTGGCCAGCAATTTGCTTTGATCTTTGCCTGTGATTCAATTATTTTGAAAAGCTGGAATAAAATGAAGATTACTGTCTGGGGAAAAATAACAGCAGAATAGCTGTGGCCTGATTATCTCCTCTCAGCTGATCACCACCAGTGCAGGGAATTTCTAGCTGGTGGCATTTGTCCTTGCTGCCAGCTTAGGTGTTGACTTTGAGTACTGGATATAAAGGGAAGGGGGGTGAGTAGGTGAAAGAAGGTTGCCTGCCTTAGAATGCTCATCCATGAGGGAGATCACAAAGACTTCTCTAGATCTTAAAACTGATGGAAGCTTTATATTTATTTTAAGTGTAATTTGGTATGGCATCTCAATTTTTCCGTTATCCTTCTTATTAAAAGTAGCTCCTGAAGCTGAAGCCCCCCAGACATGCTCCTGTGGGGCAGGGCATGGGGGAAATCAAACCATATGATCGACGCTGCCACTCTGGTACAACACCTGACAGTTCGTTTGGAGAATTTATATCTCTTGAGCCCAGGAGCTTTCAGCAAAAGGTAGGGTTTTGGAAGTCTTATCCATTCTTTGGTGAGTGCAGACAGTTGTGCTCTCAGAAAAAGCTTCCTTTCCTCTGGCTTTTTTGATAAGGCTGCTCCTGGAGCACAGTGTCTTCACCAGCTCTTATCAGAGCAGACATCAGCAGGTGGACCTGGTGTCCGTAATGTTGTGGTCAATCCTCCTTGCCTAGGATTTTCTGCCAGTTTAATTTTAACTGCCAAATCCCAGCCCATTCTGCTTCCCCTTATCACCCAAGTTCCCTGAAGGCTTCCTTTCGTGCTGGGCTCCAGCAACTCAATGCTTTCAGGCTGCTTCACAATTATAGATAGGCTGCTGAAGGATTATCTCGTTACTCTGGAAGGCTTTTGCTTTGTGTGTTTGCAGACAAGTATTCCAGCTTGTGTTAAGTAACAATCAGCTTTCAGCTGACTGGCAGTTTGTGGTGGTATTTGTTGGGGGATGAAAATCTCAGGTGTTATTTACGAGTAAAGTTTGTGCTTCTATTCAAATTCCTCCCAGGCAACAACTAGTTCTGTGGGGTCTCCAAAATGAAAAATGATAATTTACTGTTATCTCCTCCTTCCTCTAGATCCTTGACCCATCCTGTATTACTTTGGGCTGTTAGATGCCAGAAGAAGTTTGGTGTGTGTGCTGTTGGTTTCCAGTGATCTGGCCCATTGTGGTAATTGGTACCTGTGATTCTGGAGGAGGCAAGATAGGAATCAGAGCAGCATTTTGTTACAGATTTTAAACATCAATATTTCAGATTCATTGCTTAAATGGAATAAGAATAGAATGAAAGACAAGTTATGAAATACAAAAGATAGGCAAAGGAAAAAGATTTTTTTCCCTTAAGCTTAGAAACACCTTTTTCCCTGTCAGAAGTGAGCAAACTGTAAATTCGGATTAAAATACTCTCCTGGAAAAAAAAAAAAATCACTTGATTTTTACAGTTTCTTTCCCAGTCAGTTGATTTATGTGACTTTCCTGAGAATTCTCCCTCCCTCTGCATCAAAGTACAATTTCAAGGTGAACAAGGACCGATTTAAGTTTTGCAGGAATTGTACCCCAGATTTTAGCCCTCGTGGGGTAGAAATGCCATTATCCTTTTGATCATGATGCTTTGAAGACCTGCATTCATTGCCAGTCAGGATCAGGAGAAACCAAACGTTGATCTTGGCTAGGATAAAGCATAAATAGGAGCACTGGGGGGAACTTCTCACCCAGTTGTGCAATGTGCAGAGGTGAATGGTGTGGATGAGGCTCTTGCTCTGGGCACAGTGTTTTTATCTCCTTCGGCAAAAGCGTCACCACTGTGTTAGCCTCAAGCAATACTTGTTGAAGTGCAGATGCTTTAGTTCTCTGTCATCAGAAACAGTGAGCAAATCTGGGACCCATCCTCCGAGATGTGCATTGATATTCTGCGCCCTGCCAGCTGCAAAGAGCTCACGTTTTGGGGAAGGAACACAGAAAAACAAAGTAGGCAGCTGGGCACTCTCTTCAGCCATTGCGGTGCTCTGCCAGTAGTACCCTTTTCACCCAGTGTTGCTGTAGATTTTGTTCTCCTGCTGTGTTCCTTTTGTAATTGCCAATTAAATAGGCATCTTAGACTCAATTTATCACTGGTCTAGCTTTGTCTTGTGTCGGGCAAGGGAAACTGGGTTAGCATTTGGCAATGCAGGTATGTTTTAGGAGCAGCAGACTTATTTAGCTTGGGGAAGAAATATTGATCTGTATGTGGAAAGTTGGCTAATTTTGTCCTCTAGCATCATTTCCTGAAAGAGAAGCAACAAGGTTTATAATTGGTTTGATTAAATAATGAATGTTACAGTCTCCTACTGCAAAGCAGGCAGCAATTCCAGTCTATGAATCTTGTGTGGAGATGAATGGAGAGGCTCTAAACAGTACCTGAGCAGGGCAGTTCTTTCCCCCTTGGCACTTGCTGCTCACCAGAGCAGAGTCAGCAGCTGGAACAAGAAACTTGAGGTAAATGAAATTTTCTTTAAAGTTTCGTTTGTCTCTCTCCCTGTGCTTTATTGCTGAATTTCATCACAGGAGCTTTCTCCTGTTTCTTGCTTCTAGCTGTTGTTTTAAAGATGTGCTGTACCTGTCAACAGCACACAAAGAAAGGCTCCAGATTTACGCTTAGCCATAAGCCTTTGTTACCTTATCAGCAAAAGTTGCCAAGGATCCTCTGTATATCCCCTTGGATATGGATTTGACTTTTTTTCCCTTAGTCATTTAAGTAGGGTGTAGTAACCCCAGTGTTAAATTAACACTGGGGCAAATATATAGAATAATATGCAAAGCGTATGGCCAGATTTTCAAATCTGGATGTTGTTTTTCAGTCTTGGAGTTGAGACCAGAGACACTGTCCCCAGGCAGTGACTATCTGCAGGGTCACTTCGTATAGCTGGGGACAAGGCTGCTAAAGTGCCTGAGCACTTCTGCCAGAGTCAGTATCAAAGTAAATGTTCAAGGATGACCTTGGAGCTTGCTGCTGAAATGACTGTAAATTCATCTCTAGGCGCTCAGGAGAACATTATTAAACCTTTATGCGCTGGCAGGTTTGCCAGCAGGCACCCAGCAAGCTGTAGCCCGTATGGTCAGGCAGATGGATCCTGTGCATCATCAGGTCCCTTCCAAAGTGAGGGCAAAACACTGAGGTGTTTAAACAGTTCACAACTGAAGCAGGAGACGTCTTGTTATGCTTGGTACCTGCTATTTTGCATTTCTGCCCAGAGCTCGGGTGTGCACTGTGTTGGAAAAAATTCAGCTGGATGGAGATGGCAAAATTCTTATTGATTCCAGCCCTAGGTCTTAGCCTATCTATTATATACCCCTTTAATGAGCATCCAGCATCATTTGAACATATGGTAGAGAAAATGCTCTGTAATTTCTTAAATATAATTCAGTTCTAGGATGAAGCTGGCAGGCTTCTTTTCTCTAGGTCTGAGCCTTGCTTTGGGTTCATAGCTCAATTAGTTGCTAATGGCCAGTGCATCTATACCCAGGAACAATGAAGCTTTACCTGGCTCAGGTGCTGCAAGAACTGCCAAGTCCCACCCTGTGGCAAGGTCTCTGCATTGGTTGAGGGACAGTTGTACAAAAGTACTTTGAGATAATTTTGGTCTGAATCTTTAAATCTGAATGTAACTCTTGATTTTCAGTTGTTGTGCCCCTCTCTTTTCCTATTCCCTAATGGTGGCTGTGCTGCTGTTTGCAGATGATGGGAAGCTGTCCCTGGAGGAGTTCCAGGCCTTTTTTTCTGATGGGACACTCAACGAAGAAGAACTTGAGAAGCTCTTTCATACCATTGACTCGGACAACACCAAGTAAGTTCACCATGCTGACACACCCCTGTGTCCCAGAGTCTTTGGCTCATGGCATTAGTGTGCAGGGTCAGGGCTGCTCCAGAGAGCCAACCACCACTGAGGCTGCAGGGGTGCAACTCACTTCACAAAACTTTGCAAAATCTCCATTTCTGCTTGGTTTGTCTCTCACTATGATGACCCCTATGCCTTTGTCTCGGTGTTTTTTTCAGGGTGTTTTCAAGACAAGAGGAAATGGCCTCAAGTTGCACCAGGGGAGGTTTAGTTTGGATATTAGGAAAAATTTCTTCCCCAAAATGGCTGTCAAGGTCTGGCCCAGGCTGCCCAGGGCAATGGAGTCCAGATCCCTGGAAGTATTTAAAAGCCATGGAGATGTGGTGCGGAAGGATATGGTTTAGTGGTGACCTGGTAGTGCTGGGCTGATGGTTGGACTTGATGATCTTAAAGGTCTTTTCAAACTAAATGGATTCTATGATTCTTTAGTGCAACCTGATATTTATGACATCGAAAATTATGCTTAATTCTACCCATGAGGGCTTTTAAATGGATCTTCAGCTTTTCTACTTCATCTGAAAGCTTCACTGTGGTATAAGAGGCACCAGTGTGGATCTCAGTAAGCGTAGTCCTATCCAGCTATTTTACACAAAACAAATTGAAACGATCTGTGCTCTTGTCTCTTTGTGATCTCTCTGTATCTCCTGCACTTGGACTACTCCTGCTTTGCCTCTGGTCCAAGCTGTCCCCTGGTGCAGTGATGGCTGCTAGCACTTAATAGAAACGAGTCTCCTTCTCTTCAAGGTGGAATTCAGCAGCGTTGAGGCAGATTTGCTGCTGCTCTGATCCCAGCACCCTGACGTGTCGACACAAAGCCTGGGCAAGGCAGCAAGGGGACAGATCTACAAGCAGCGCTGAGCTGCCTGTGTTACAGCTGCAGTAGCAGCAGGGAAGAGGGCTCTAGGCATGCTTTAGTTTGAGGTTACATCAAAGTTGAAACTAAATTTGGCACCTGACCGCTCTCAATGAGAATCAAGGCTGCACCAAGCTGTCAAATTAAGGTGACAAACTCATTAGCAGTTGATGTTTTCTTTGTCTCCTCTCCTTCAGCACTCCCTCTGTCTGCCTTTGCCTTTGGCAAGGTCTGAGGTGTTTGTGAGCCCCTGACAAGTGTCTGTAACCAGCAATGTTCAGGATTGGCATAAAGCTGTGGAGTCCGGAAGGCCCCAGTTGAAGCCTCCCATGCCAGCTGGGCACTGGCACAAAGGATACAGCCCACTGGTGGGTTTTCTTTTTCTTAGAGGAACTCATCTTCAGAAGCCTTGAGTAGTTGAGGCTATTTGGAAATAGAAACAAAAGTCAGCTTTGAGTCATGTTCCTGTGTGACTTATTCCTCTACAGAGAAAAAAATGTGTCCAAAAAAGCAGGTGAAAAGAGAATCCAATTTCAAATGAGATGTCTCGCACTTAGTACTTAAAAAAAAATAAAATAACAGCCTGTTTAATTATAAAGTTTTCTGGCAGCAGGTAGAGTCTTGGCTGTGTGAGCGGTGCATGCTTTTCCACCCATCCAATAGATTAAAAAAAGATTGGACTAGACGACCTTTGGAGGTCCCTTCCAACCCAAACATTCTATGCCCTGGAAAGCAGTGATTGCTCTAGAGTGTGATGGCACCAAGTCAACCCAGTATAGGGGCTGCTGCTGAATATGTTTCTGAGGCCAAAGTGAGCATGAGATTTCTCAAAATCCTGTCTTTGCAATGTCTGTGCTTCCCAGAGTTTATTCCAAGATCCAAAATGCTGAAGACCAGCTTTGTATATACTATTAGCTGAGTAATTGATCAAAGGAATTTAAGTGATCTTATTAGTAACATTGGCTGGTAACACTTAAGTGCCCTTGTTACTGAAATTAGCTGGGAATGATCCACCCCTTCTACTTGTTCCTCTTCAACAGATGGTAGATGCTGCCTTATGCTTTGGGGGTCTATCTGTGAAGCTCCGGGAGATGCTCCTGGGTGGGCTCTCCATAGCCTCTGGAACTTGGGTGCTCGCGTGCCTCTGTTCTAAAATAATTTATAGAATTGGCTGAGCTGATCAGCTGTAATTTTGTCTGGGAAAGGAAGCAGACAGCTGATGTGTAACCCAAGGTGTATGGGGGTTAGCGTGTGGATGTTTCTTCTGGCCTTCCTGAAACTGGAAATTGGATGGCAATCCATGCTGGGGATTGTAGAGAATCTGCAGGTTGCTCCGAGCCTTTGTAAGGGCTGTCTTCTAAATTGTGCCATTTCTAAATGCCATGCGACAGTGCCCCTGGCAAATGGGGTCTTGCTGTGCAGCTCCTGAGCACGGCAAGAGTTCCCACAGCTCAGCAGTATTTTTCTCCTGCCAAACTGTCTTGATCCAGCCACCAATACCCGTAGGGGCCGATACTGCACAGAGCAGGGTAGCATCTGCTGTTCTTGGCTGGAAGGAAAAGCGATGAATCGATCACCCTTCCAAGTTAAATCCTGGCATGAAAATGGCTCTTGGTTATTGATTTGGAAAGCACAGACATCAAGTTTATCAAGTTGGGGGAAGAAAATATTCCTCATATTTTTATCTGCAAGAGCTCTCTCAGTCTCCAGAAAACCCATTTCAGAGACCAGCTTTCTTCTGCAAAGAGCTTTTCACTATGCAACGAGTGGCTTGCTTGACTCTAGTCTTCCATCTAGCACAGTCCTTTGAGCTGTGTGGGTGCTTGACACCTTGCTCTGACTTTTGCTTCTCTGCCTGGTAAACTGGTGGGCCTGTGGGAGGTCAGGCAGGATGGATGCTGCCTCCAGCCTCTGGCATATCCAAGCAGTAGGGTTGTGATTTTCAGCACTGCTGTTACTGATCAAGAGGAGTGGACCTTTCATTTTCCATTTTACAGGGGAACATAGGAGCAATATTAACTCTGTTTTTCCAAAAAGCAATTTTGAATGACAATTATTTGCTATTTGATAGAAGATTGTTTATTTTTAAGGCTGGTTTTTGATACTCCAATTTATCTCTGGTTTTCCCATACTGGCCATCGTGTTTGTTTAGTCTGCAAAACAAACTTTGCTATTGAAATTACTTTACAGCTAGAGTAGAAAATGAAGAAAATTATATTCCTGCTAATTATTAGTAATTGCTGTTACCGGCCAAATTACAAAATTGTTGATTCAATTTCCTGGAGTATTTTTAGGAGCAGGAAACTGCCTTACTGGAGTAGATAAAATGAATGTCTGCACCAGTTTCTTGACTTGCTTTGGTGGGAAGATGGTGGAAAGGAGAAAAGTTGGGCAGAGGAGTGGGACGAGGAAGCTGGACATGGAGGCAGGAGTGGCTGTGCTGCTGTGGGGGGGTCAGTTGTAACCTGCTGCAGCTGAAGGGGTTTGTGCCTTGGTCTTGGCAGGGAAACACCTCGTTGCTAGCAAGGTTTGTTTAGGATGTTGCTGAACTGAACTGAGATACCCCAAAATAGCTCAGGGGCATTAATGAGGCCCCTTCCTTCTTCTTGACTGCCTGTCAAGTTTCTCTAGGAGGTTCATAATGTGGCACAGTGGGCATGGGCTTCAAACACCCACCGCAGGGTTTTATTAGTGGGTAGCAGAGGTTGTCCATAAGACAACCTGCCATCCATGGTAGGATGTGAGGACCATGCTTTAAGTCTCATCATTACTGGGTATTGCTGGCAGCAGGAACGTGCAAAATATGACACCCACTTCACTCAGGTTTTGCCAAAATTATATTCCCAAACCTGCTGTTGCTTTAAAATGATGTTGAAGTGATGTTTTTTTCTCTGTCACTCACACTGGCTGCTCTCCTGCCTTCCTCCCAACTGAAGCAGGAGGCAAAAGCAAGATGTTGCTAGGAGGGTTTGCACTAGTGGTTTTAGCTGCTATTTCAGGAGGTTTCAGCACTGCTTGATGGGGAGCTGCCTGAAGATTAATTGGGAGGTAATGATACGTTACTATTAATACCAATGCTACTGGAATTGCACAAATTATATGTGTGATAGACACGTGTGTGATAGACATTTAAATATATATATATGTGGTTTAGTGACAGAATAGGGCTTTAGAAAACACTAGATTTGAGTTCACCTAAGAAACCCTGTTTTATTTGCAGTTATCTACACCTTCTCTTATTTTTTCTAACAACATGCATCAATTTTAAAAGGAAAAAGTTACTGCAAGTGGAAAGTCAGGCTTTACAGTCACAAATGAGCACATGAAACCCTTTAAAAATGTTACTGCGATACTGGACAAAACTTACTTTGGCTGACCCACAGTTCCACCTTCTTCCAGCTCCTTGGACCAGCACTTGCATCCAACCTGCATCCCTTTGGAATGAAGAAGCATCTCTCAGTCCTTGTGAAAGCAGGAGGAAGTCAGGTGTGGCTGTTGGCCAAACAAATTTAGTCCTAGCAGGAGGTTTTAAAAATTCCTTTTCTATTGTGTACATTTTTTCATAGCTGCAGAGGACAATCCTTTGGGGAGAGATCTGCTCACTGGGGCAGGACTTCTCCAATGACCTGTGCAGGTCCATTCACAAGGAGCCAAGAACATGGCATTAGCATTCTGCTGCTCTGTCATTTGTTATCTCTTCTCTAGGCTTATAGCTATTCTTTTAATTGCTTCATTTCACCCCCTCCTCTCTCTAAATGAGCTCTTTTCTCCAGTGGCAAACACTAAAAAAGCTTGGAGCGTGCATGTAGGATAATTAACAGAAGCAGTATCTCTTCTCAGAAGCCCATCACAGCTTCCCCAGACTGTCACTTTTGCTGGAGGACTGTGACAGATGGAGAAGTGCAGCCGATGGGGTTCTCCAGCTGCACTGGGCAGCGTGCCCCCTCCTGCCCTCCACAGCACTTACCTGGGGGAGTGGCCTGGAGGGGGTTAGATGGGAAAATTGATGGCACGCCTTTGGATGCTGGACAACATCCTTCTTGGAAATATGGAGCCACCTTCCCTCCCCCTGATCCCTCAGCTGCTCAGATACCACAGGGAGCTGTAGTATAAATCAGAGTAATTTGGTGTTGCTTTGGGATGCAGGGATCATAGAATCCTAGAATCATTAAGGTTGGAAAAGACCTCTAAGATCATCAAGTCCAACCATCAACCCAACACTACCATGACCATTAAACCATGTCCTCAAGTGCCACATCTAGACATTTTTTTGAAGCCCTCCAGGTCTGGTGACTCCAGCACCTCCCCGGGCAGCCTGAGTCAATACCTTACCAGCACAGCTGTGCTGCTTCCAGCCGTGGATTCAGCTCCAGCCTTTTGAGAGACCCAGAGCAGACAGAGTGGGAGCTTTGGGCTGCCCCTGCTTTTGCAAGGAGATGGGGCGTAGCTGTCCCTGGATGGGTTGTTTAAATGGTTGTCATACCAAACATTGCTGCTGGTGGGGAGAACCTGCTGCTGCCTTGGCAAAGCAAAACTGGCTGAGATGGGTCCAGCCCTGGCCTGGCATGGTGGGACAGCTGCTTTTCAGGGCATGGCTGAAAGCATTGGTTATTTAAGGCTGATGGAAGCAGAGCAAGTGAGGAGGGACAAGTCTGTATTTCACTAGCTGCTAATTGTGCAGGAGAAGCTATTAAGATCATGTTAGTACTGATGAGGGATAGAAGCAGGAGTGAGGTGTCTCCTGCACTTGTGACTTGCTGGTTGTGGGATTTCAAGGTGGACATGCAGAGTATCAGTGCCAGTGCTGAGGTCTCTAAGGAGAGGGAGTGTGCTTGGCAATGTGAGCTCCTTCTGCCTGGCCTTCCCCGGCACCTTCCTGCTTTAACTCAGCTGGCAAAAATCCCTCCTGCTCCTGTCCAGTTTTGACCCTCTGCAGACATCATCAGGGCGTTTGTGGGGCCAGAAGCTCTTGAAATTGGACTGGTGGATGGGTTTTGTTTTTCTGTTACGTGGGTTGAATTTATACTCAGAAAGTAAAACTGTTTTCTGTTAGACCTTGTGCAAATACTTCAGTGCCTGTGGCTAGGAAGCTTAGTGCTTGACAATGGTGAGCAGCATCCCAAAGGTGGGAGGAGATGCTGGCGAGGTGCTGCTGGTACAGCTGAGGGTCCAAACTGATGTTGTTCCCAATGGGAGGAGCCAAAGGAAGATGTCTCTGTAGCAGCCCTTCAGCTCTCTGTCTGGGTGGTACCCTGACTCTGGGAACTCCTGGTTTGGTGTGATAAAAGAGCAAAGTGGCATTCTGGAGGGGTCAGAGACAAAGACAAAGGAACTCAGACTCTGTTCCTGGGTAAACAACAAACATCTTGCAAGGAAGCTTGATTTGTGCCAGCTAAAACTACACCTTGTGCTGCAGCTGATAATCTGGGCAGAAATGGAGCTTTACATCATCGTAAATGAACAGGAGATTCTCAACACCCTCCTTCTAGCACATAGCCCTGCTCCAGACCTGGACACCTTTGGTATCTTTGACTGTTCTGCAGCCTGCTGTCCTTCTGCTCCAGTAATTATTCACCTCTGGTGGAAAAGGTCTGTTGTTCCCACTTTGTTTGGATACCACAGTACCCCCAGGCATACCCTCTGACATGTTTTACCTTCCCACAGCCCGTGCTGGGTCTGATTGTCCTTTGGTGTGAGGAGACTCCACCTGATAGAGTCCACTATGGGCTTTAGCTTGTGCTGCCCATGCTTTTCTCCAGGCTTCTGTAGTCTAATCCTTTCAAAATTGAACAAAAAATACTTCCACTTCTTGGGCAAGGAACAATGATGATTAGGACTGAATATATTTTTTCCTGGTTTTTAACCCCCCTCCCTAGTCTTGGCTATTTGCATTGCAAACGTGATTCAGTGGAGCACCGGATTTGTCTGGGAGCCGAAGCCCTATGGAGATGGATGTGCCCATTGAAACCAACTTAATTTTTGAATATTGAATGTTCTCAATTAGCTGTCTGGGAAACAAACTACAGATAGTATAATCAGCTGAGATTTTGATTAACTGATTCAAGAGATGGTTCTTGTCCCTTCTGAAAAGGACAAAATGATTGCACAAAAATTATATGTCTGGCTCTTGAGAGCGTGGGCATTTGGTGGATTTTGTTCTTTCTGTTTATGTGGAAGATGTTTTTCGAGTCCTAGCTTATTGTTCTCTGTGCCGACATGTCACTTATGCCATTCTCTCCTCTACTTTTCATTTAAGTGAAGAAATTCTTGGTGCAAAAGCTGGTGCTGAGCAGCTGCATGCTGATAGCGCTACAAAACATCTCTGGCTTACCAAAAAGGGGATTAAAAAAAAAAATATAAATCCCTCAGTGGGAAGGTCATTGGGAGAAACACAAAGCTGGAAAATCTGCACAGAATCTTGTTTGAAAAAAACATTTGAGAACATTTTTCTATTTCTAATCGTATTTCCCAGGTGTTTTCCCAGGCAGCCGCTCGGCAGGGTCCCTGGAGGGAGCCTGTTTAATGCTGGCAGCAAGGAGCTGGGAGCAGCAAGCTGATGTCTGCTGCGGAGGGCAAAGATTGGGGGGGTTTAGCTGTGCAAACAGAATGGAGAGCTATCACACTGCAGGGGTTTCTAGCTGTGACTGGGGCTCAGCTTCTGATTTTTCAGATTATTGAGGACCATTCTGCGTCAGAGGTTTTCTTTTCTAGGCAGTGGAAAGTTACCAAGATCTTGCATTAAAACCGTAAAAGTGACTAAGGTGTTTAGTTCTAATCAGCTGCTTGTGGTCGAATCATGTAGGCATTCAAAGAGGCTGTAGCGTTTTGGGCTGAGGTCCAGTCTTACAAATTTAAATGTGTATTTTTCTGAATAATTGTGCATAGGGCACCACAATCAAGCACAACGTGTCCAGCTGCTGCTCGGTAAGCAGAGCAAGCTGTCTGCCTTGGGACTGCATTTGGAGAAAGGTTTTTTAAATCATTTTTTACTGGCAGGAGAAGAGAATACACGAGAAACAAAGATATTGGGAAAATATGTGCAACAGAGTACAGGGACTTGTTGCTTTAGTATTCTTTTACAAGCCCCCCCACCAGTTGTGTGTCACATGCCCAAACCTCTATGTTTCTTGCTTTAATTTCTTCGTCTCCTACGTACAACTGTGGTGATAACCAAGATACCTACAAAATCTAAAAGGAGGAGGAAGCTGATTTAATTTTAGTTCATGCTCTCAATGTCTTACTGTTTGCTTCTGGCAGTTAGCAGATCGTTCTGCTGAGCTCCAAACAATTAGTTTCTCCCTGTCTCTTTTGCAGTTCAATATTACAGAGATCACAAATAGAAATCAGATTAGTCCAGGCTTCTGTATCAAGGAGATATAGGCAAAAAGTTACATGTTCCTTCATCAAAAAAGGCCAGTCCTGACAGATTCACACTGTTCACAGTTTGTGCAAAAAAACCTGAGAGATCTTCTTCTCCCCTCAGAAAGGAGGTATTTATTTGGTTTAATGGTTTGCTCTGAAAAATTGAACTAAAAGAAGTAATGAGAGTTTAAAATCATACATAAATTACTTCTTTTGATGGAAATGAGGGGGCCAAGCAAAACTGATGGGTTGCTAACAGCCACAGCTCCTGTATTTACTGGTTGTGAAATGTATCTGTGAGATGAAGAGCTTGCTTTAAAGGGGGTTGTGATGCTGGATGCAGGCTGAAGATTGTGGTTCTGCATGGAACCACGATGTCAAAACTAAATAATCCATTAATTCAAAGGCACATGATGAAAATATCACCAAAACTCATGTTTGTGTTTCCAGAGTGGAGCTAGTAGAAATACCCTGGAAAGAAAAAGGTCATCTGTACCACCTCTGTGCTGGTTGTGGTGTGTACAGCCCATCCTTCGAGGTTTATAGTCCCAGTTTTGCCTGGCACTGTCTGGGGATAAATTAAATGAGAGCTAATATAACCCAGTGTATGTACACAGTGGGCCAAACTGTGTATATAATAATCAGCAACTTAATAAATTTGGAAATGCCATCCCTCCTAGCAGCTAAGTTACTCGTAGGCTGTAATTAAACCTGCCTTCTCTTTTCTTTGCTGTGATATTTTCAAGATCAAGTCATCCATATTCCCCCTCTCCCAAAAAAAATAAAAAAATAAAAGAATTGAGGGTTTAGATGAATTTATTAAGGATTTGGCACACACAAAGACTTGAAAGTGTTTAGTACTGTACTAAATGTCTGTTTTATTTAAGATGATGACTGTGCTTAGAAACCAACTGTTAGATTAAGCTTAGTAAATCAGTGTGCTGCACTGGTACATTTTTTTAGCATATCAGCTACACTGTAAACAGGCATTTTATTGTGTTGTTGTCTTGTTCAGAGGTCTTATGAGCTTTTCAAGAGAATTTCTTTTGCAAGTGTGTGGTTAGAGGTTATATCCACGTCTGACAAAGCTGAGAGAGGTGATGTCGATCATTTTTAATAGACGGAAATGGCCTTACAAGGTACAAAGAGAAATGCAAGAGGAACATACCTTAATCACCTCAAATTTTATTCCATGTGCAGAAACTCCACTAGTTTTTGCTCTTAATGTGCAGATCTGGGGTAGACCAATTAGATACCAAGGTGGTGGGGTTGGGAAAATATATCCCCTTGCCCAGAATTGCGTTGCAGAAAGTTGTGGTGTCCCTAACCCCTTTTACAGAGGGTAGGCAGGGAGAGCAGTAGTGGGACTGCCTTGGGCTTCTCCTGCACTCTATCGAGTTTAGGGATTTGAACAGCACTTGGCAGAAAATTGTGCCTTTTTGCTGCATATTTTGTGCTAATTTCTAGAAGTGGTAGGGCAGGAATGGCAGAGCCTCACTGATGCTCAGCCTGGATTGTGGTGGTATCCTGACCCCAGCTCCTGAGCTGTGTGACAAAGCAAGATGGTCTAGCACCAGCTGACAGCCTGAAATGCCATATTGCAGTTGCTGGTGAATGAACAAACAAATGTCTGGTACTCTGCAGGTGCCAGTTTATTGTCCCTGCCTTTTTTGAAAGTGACATTTATTTCTCTTTTAACTAGTGAGAGCTTAGAGTGTGTTTTCCAACAACATCCCAACCATTTGTTTCATTTTTATCCATATTCATACCCTTCACTTGGTGCCCTTGATGATTAGAGCTGGGTGTTTTGTTCTGTCGAATAATTCACCGCGTGGAAAGTGTTGTTTTGGTCGTCTTGAAACTACTGATGAAATAAAGCATCTGCTCTTCGTCGGGGATGGTTTGCAAATTGGGATTCTCTGAGGAGCTGGGAGAGGCACCTGGGGTCTTCACCGTGCTATTTCTGATCCATACCTGAGCTGTAGGTGGGAAAAGAGGTTGCACAGAGATTGCATAGGGTAGGGGCTGGTGTTAGATAGGACCTGGTGCTTCATATGTGTCTGTGACTGCAGAATAAATCAGTACGCCAAGGGAGTGAGGAACTGAACTGGCCTCAAAATCCAGCACCAGGTGAGAGTCTTCAAAAGTGAGAAACTAAGCAATTAATATGTTATAATGGTCTCTGTCTTTATGGTAGGCATTGATTCCCTGCAAGGAAACGGAATCTCTGAGAGTTGTGTTGCAGAAAGAGCATATCACAAATGAGGAAAGTTCAACCTCCCCACCCTGACAAAGTGCCCATGCTGGTTTTATCAGCTGCACGAGCAAAATCAGGAATACTGCTGTTAGCAGACATCATTGCCAGAGCAAGCCCCAGTGTGCGTCTGTGATCCTTGTGCTCACCGCACGTCATGTCCTGTGCCCAGCCTACCCCACATCTGTGGGGAGGGGTTGGGGCCTCTGATGAACAGTGGAGTCACTTGCAGGACCCTCAAAGAAAGCATAAGCTGTCACTGCAGAAGAGTTTTCCTTTTTCCAAACTCAGGAAAATCCTCACCAAAAGCTCTTCCTCAAGGACTGTGATGAGTGTGAAACCGTGCTGGAGATAAGTGGCTCTGCCAGGAGAGGTGGGGATGGATCCTGTAGAAGACCAGCAGATGAGATGAGGTCACCGGGGACAGAGATCCCTCTGGCTGCTGCAGCCACACCTCAGCTTTGATGGTTTGGGACTTCAAAGATTCTCTTTAGCAATTAAGAGTTGGTATTCAGTGCTAACCATCCTTACCCCCCACCTCCCAGCCTTTTCCTTTGCAGCCAGAGATGGAGTAGCCTTTGTAATGCAGACAATTTGTTGCAGAGGGCTGAAAGCTGCTCCAAGCTGAACTGAGCATCTTCTAGCACGGTAGGAAGGATGCCAGCAGGCAGGTCTGCTTGTAAACCCTACACCTGGGCCGTGTGGTGGCTGTAAGGCCATGTGGCACTTTGCTGAGGTTGTGACTGTCCTCAGGAGAGCCATCAGCCATGCTCACGGGTCTGCCCTGGGGCTTCCACATCCAGGAAGAGGAGGAGACAGGAGTGAAGGTGTTCTGCTGGTCTTCCCCATCATGCTAGAAGGTTGCCTAAAGGCGCATCTTTGGTGATGCTGAAACCTCAGATGTGGATATCTGAGGTGCTTTTTGTCTGGTTTGGGCAGAGAGAGCCCTGCTTGCTGGGGCTCAGCTAGGAGCCAGGACCTCCTGACTTCTCTCTGTGTTCCTGCAGGCAGAGCATGTCCAGCCTGGCCTCCCTGTGTGATGCTGCAGCAACTTCCGGTCACTTGTTGCGTAGGGAGGGAAGAGCCTTGAAGCAGGATGAGTAAAGGAACGTTTTATCCTGAGCCTGCCAGATCTACCGTGCTTGTTTGTACTGAAGGTCGGTTCAGTTCACCTTGAAAATGCAGCATTTTTCGAACTCCTGGTCTGTAATGAGGAGTCTGCTGCCCCAGCGCTCCAAAGCCAAGCGCTCAGCACCAGCATCTCCAGTGAATGTAGGCTTGTGATTTGAGACCTGGATCTGGGCAGTGTCAGGTTTAATGGGAATGCAGATGGCTAATCGAGGCGAGCAGCCACAGAGAAAGGCATAGGAAAAGATCGGTATTCAGTGGGTCTGAATACAGCTTTGCTGTGCAGCCCCACTGCTGCTCACCTTCTGCCTCGCTCAGCTGCGTTGGCCACGGTGGCCAGACAGTGTGGAGAAGAAGTACAACCAACCCTATCTTGGTAATCATCTGCTTAAATCCAGGGGAAGGCTGTGCAGGGAGCAGGAAGGAGCTGTCTCCTTGGTTCAGGTGGGCAACCCATCCTTAAGGACACTACACTCCAGCCTTCATACCAGTGAACAAAAATCCTGCAAGCAGGAGGAGAGAGATTGTCTCCTGGAGTACCTAGGGTCTTTTAGAATCCCAAATCTCACACCACAGACAATAAGGCTCTTTGTAAGACAAACTCTATATATGAGAACTTCATACAAAATCCTCCGTTTGCTTCTCTCTGTTTCTGGGCAATTCTTTGTCCCTATTTTTTCTTCTCTGTGGTACCGGCACTTCAGAAGAAAACATTATTCCCTGCTGAGTTTTCAGGCTCCCTTACTGTGCTCCCCAAGTGCTCAGAGATGGAGCACGTGCCAAGGGAAGAATAAAGTCATTAATTTTGCTTTGGAGGAGGCAGAATTTCTCTCCTTTTCAGGAGCCCCTGTGGGAGCTGTTTCCCATAGGTATTTTAATATAAATCATTGTCCTCCAGCACTGAAAATGTCCCAGTTAAGTGGAGATCAATATGGTCTCTGCAAAACTGCTCCTGCTTCATGTAACGTGGATTTGGGAGGAAACCTTTGACTGGAGTGAATGGTGAATCTTGAACCTCCTCCATCTGCCCTGGGAGTTTAAAGATGTGGCACTCCCTGCCCTGCTGGAAAAAGCAGAGCAGAATGAAAAATACCTGCTGGGTTATTGCAGACCCACTGCTCAGTCTATTGATGGGTTGTGCTGAATTGTGTGCAGGGCAAGTGTGCCTGTGACACCATAAG
>NW_008583550.1:4839-25534 GCF_000691845.1 Merops nubicus | reverse complement strand
TGCTGAAGCACACGACAATAAATGTCAAATTTGTTTTGTGCAGGAAGCAGGGTCATACAGCAGGAGAAAAAGACCATCTTTTAAAGTAAGAGCCAGATGGGCACCAGAGCCCTGACTTGCAGTGGTTAAAGAAATTCAAGCCCAAACGGACATAAGTTATGAATATTTGTCTGCATAGGTCATTTGAAGCTGCAGCTGGCCGGAAGCCCTTCTGGTTGTAGACAGCCTTGGCATGTGGTTTATGCTGTTTCCTTGCACGTGGCACCTCAGATCTTGGAAGCCCTTTTTTACATCATACCATAAGAGTGGTTTTTTTTGGGGGTTGTTTGTTTTTTTTTTTTTTTCCTTAGAGCAAGCAGGGAGGTGAAGGAGATGCTTGAGTAGGTCTTGGGAAGGATTTAGCAGAGTTCTCCAGAAGACTATGATGAAGGTCTTGGCAAGTTGCTTAGTTCTTTAGAATTATTCAGCTCCTGGCTGGCCTCCAGTATTTGGTATTTCTCTTGATCTGCCTGGAATTAATTCCTTTCGCTCTGGGGTTTGTGTAAAAATGTTTCTTTGTGTTCAGAAACTAATGATCAAGAGTGACCATCTGTGGCCCCTTAGCAGGCATCTGGAGTTACGTTTTCTACTTCTGAGGTGCTGAGATAACACAGCACTGTAGCTGCAGGGACTAGAAGGCGTATCATCAGATATAATAATACTTTCCAGCTGCACATGTTGATTTTTAGTCTTTCCTAAATGAAAACGAGCTTTGCAGGTGTCTAACACTAGAGGATAATTTGTTTCTATGCTCATTTGAAGCCTTATAGCAAACCCAAAGCAGGCAATAGAAGATGGAAATAAAAGTGGAACACGATTTCAGAAAGAAACTCCATTTTCTGTGCTGGTGAAGCAACTAAGCTGTATGGCTGCTGATGCAAACCTTTCATCTGCCCAAGAAAAAGGATTATTATCTTCAGCTGAAGCTGATCAGGTGTTGAGTGCCATTTGAGCAGCACATCAGGCAGCTATTTGCATGAGAAATACACTTCTTTTGAAAGAAGTGACTTTGATGTATTTGCAAGTTCCAAAATCCCATTATGGTTTTGGTTGTGCTGCCCGTTGGGAGAGCCTGGGACACCTTGGCTGGGCTGGAACCCTAGAAGGGAATTTCACACTCTGCTCCTACATGTTACCTTTTTCATTCTGAAATAACTTTTCCTGTCTTGTCTATAATTGAGAGAAACCTGGAGAAACGTATTAACAACAGCAAGTCATAGGCTATCAGCTTTGCTTTAGGAAAGAAAAGGAGTGATGCTGGATGGTGGTCTCAGAGCTGTTTTGATTGGAAGGGACCTCTGCAGCGTTCCAGTCCCTAGTAACAGGGCCATCACCAGCACTGGACCAGCACAGCCCTGGCTTTGCCATGCTGAGTCCTGAAGACCTCCAGGGATGTCGCCCTTTCCAGTGCTGCATTGCACTGAGCTTGCTTATTAAGAGCTAAAACAAATAATTATGGTGGGAAATTTCCAGAAACATCCTTTTTTTTTTACCTGCTGGAAAATGCTGACATGCTTAAACAAAGTGTTGGGCTGATCTGAATCAGTGTAGCTGGGGCTTCTGACTTGGAGGTGACATGTGAGAGCTTCACTCCACTCCAGACATCAGCTGGAGCTCATAGTCCCTGGGCTGTTGGCCACCCTGCTACAACGTGCTCTCTGCCTGCTGTTGCCGTCCCATCATTCTCTGCAAGAAAGTCTCAAAGATGGCAGCGTTTCAGGAAAGAAGAAGAAAAAAACACTTGTAAGTGTTTTGGACTGAAGAAAGAGCAGCAGAAAGTCAACCATCTGCTGGATAATCTGCAATCAGGGACATGGCGAGGCAAAGATGTGACTTCCCAGGGATCCTCATTAGCTCAGGCACTCATCAAACTGTATTTTAACGTTGGATGGGGTGTGGGGGGAGAAATGTATTTCTTTGGAGTACACAGGAGGCACAGCAAATACTCTGGGCAGCCTCTTCCTCTTGCTGGTCGTGCAGCAGTAATTATTCTCTGGGCAAATTCCCTTAACGAAGCCCACTGAGGAGATGCTCTCACAGCATGGTTGTTGCTCTTTAAACCTCCATGTACGAGGGAGGAGTACTACCCTTTGAGGACTTTTCTTCTTCTTTACATGTGAATCAGAAGGGAAAACTATTTCTCTATTGCCAATATGTTTGTCTGGTCAAATCATGCCAGTGTATTTAAATGGTGGTGGGTGGTGAGCACTAAATGGTCCTTTTTGTGGCCAGATTAGATTATGGCTTGGACTCTGATTTTTCAGAAGATGCTCTAGGTTAAAAGTCGATCTGTCATGTTTGGATCATATTTCTGTTGGAGAAATTAGGTCCTAAGTGGCAAATGGAGGATTTCGAAAGGATGTCTTTGCTTTGGAAAGTAATCTAAAACCCAGCAAGGTTGGGGATGCAAGGTTGTGCTGCTCCACATTACAGCTTCATTGGTTGGAAAACAGGGAAAAAGCCTGAAAGCAAAAAGACTTGGATTTTCTTGGGGTTTTTTTCTGTTTTGAAAGAAAGAATTTTGTTTTGGAAGGAGATTAAATAAGTGTGGGCTCTACTATGCAGAAAAAAATGTATAACACAGATGTATTTTAATGATTTCTTCATTTAAAGTTGCCCTTGAACATTATTATGTTCTGTTTAGTTGGGCTATGGCTTCAATAACTGTTTTAGTTAGTCATACCTTTAATGTAGGAATGCTTAAAATTAAAAGCTAATTCACAGCCAAGTGTTCTGGTAGCTGAAAGATTAATTTTTTTTTTTTTTTCTGAAAAAATAAGAACAACTTGTTACAATTTTTCTTTTTGGCTTATTGTGGCTTATGGGAATGTTGATTATTTGGCAGCTGAAAAAAAAAGAAGGTAACTAATGCTCACCCAAATGTTTTCATGGCGAAGGGCTTTGTGATATGTGACTGCTACAAAAATATCCTCTGAAGGGCAGCACTAACGTGAAGGATTACGGATGGTGAGGGTATTTGTGAGGAGCTGCCACAGGAGCTCCTGTTTCATGAGCCTTGAAACCCAGATCCTGAATATTCGAATCGTAAAATATCTTACTAGCATAATCCGTGGGGTGGTTAGTTACTAAAGCTTCAAACTGCCAGAGCAGCTGGTAAATTGTGTAGCTGGGTATTGAGCATCCCTTGTGTTGGACGTTCAGCTGTGCAGTGCCCACATCAGGAAATAATCCCCTGTAACAGCAGTGGGGACGTGGCTGCGTGTCAGTGATGTTCCTGATGGACACAGTCCTGTGGGATGGAAACATCCCAGGAAATGCCATAGGTCGTGCTCAGGCACCCATTGATTTCTCCTTATAGATTTTCATCTGAACATTATCATATTTTTTTATTTAGTCAGCTTATGACTTTAGTAATTTCTTTAATTTAGCTTATTGATAATGTACAATGGCTTAAAATTAAAAGCATCTTCTCATCCATGTTAACATTCAAGCACAATTAAGTTAAATAATATGATGGCAGGATATGAGGAAATAAAAGACCATTTTTTGCAGCAGCAGATAAATTATACGATGCAAAACCACGTGGAATACAAGAACAGATTTTCTTTCCCAGGAACATGCCCTAGCTGCAAAGCCATAACCAATTCAGTGGGTGTTTATAAACACTAATTGGATTCTCAAAAATATTATTTAAGCACATTGTGGGTGATGCTGATGTAAAAATGACTCCTGTGCATGTGCCCGAGAGTATTGGTTGACTTCCCAGGGTGGTGAGATCTTCAATGAAAGACCAGCTATGATCCTTAGGAAGGTGTGGAGCTGTGCTGGTTTTGGAAATGCATCTTCTAGGTTTCTTCCCTCACCTGAATTTTCTCTCCCTGGGAATTGCTGAGAGGCTCCATGTTAGCAACCACATGGTCCCAAGTGCTGTGGACTCTTGGGTCAAGGGTCTGCTCTTTTGGGTAGAGTTTCCAGTCTGTGTGTTCAGTAGATTAGGGCATAAGAACCTCAAGTCAGAGAAACTGAGCTGGCAGCATCCCTCGAGGGGGGTTGTAGGATTCAGTGAAGTAATTCCAGGATTTGAAAACGGTGATAAATGTCCAGGGGAATTCAGATCAAGTAGTGGGAAAGCTCATTTTGCAGAAGGGTGCATGTGCCACCCAGAATTTTAGCTGGGGCTACGTGCCAGCATCTTTGCTGCCAGCAGCTGCCACACCATGTATCCTGCACCACGAAGGTCTCAAAGATGAGAGATGACTTTTTTTATACCGTGACAGACACCAGTTATCCTAAAGGGTGTGTGATTTGGTAACGTTTTTACAGGGTGAGACAGGTTGGGTGGCACCTGTCTGGCAGCTGACACCTCACAGGATCAAGATGTTTGTGTTCTCCTCCAGCATCCAGCAGGTCCTACAGCTCAGGAGTGGTGGGTGAGAGAGTCTCCAGGGCCACCACCTAGAGCTCTGCTTTTGGGGAGAACCTGGACAAGGGTGGCACTGTGAATTTGGGGAATTTCCTTCTCAGACATCACCAGCACGCATGTTTCTGTTTCAGTTTTGCACGCTGTTAACATGCCTGGGGATGAAATCATGGAATAGTAGAATGGTTTGGGTTGAGCCAGCAAAAGATTTCAGCAGAGACGAGATTGTCTTAGGCAATTCAACTTGCTGCAAAGGCATTGTGCTTTTTGTCATCAGACCTCGATGATAGGGTTCAAACATGGCTTTGGCAGTGAAGAGCAATCCCAAATTGACTCTTTCCCATTGTGCATCATCCCTTCAGAAGGGTATCCCGAGAGAGGGCCAGCAGAGAGTGAAAGGGAGGGAAGAGCCCAGGTCCTGCGGGCTGGGAGCAGACCTGCTGGTCAGGGCACAGGCCAGGAGGATTTGGGGATCCAGGGTAGGGCTGCAGGAGGATGCAGCTAATGAAAGCAGTATTGAAAACATCTCTTTCTCTAATCTGCTTATGTTGACAGGTCAGACAGAGAAACAATGAGTTTAGTTAAAGAAATAGCTTTCCAGGGCATAAATGGATTGATAAAATATAATTCTATTAAGAAATCATTCCAGTGCTTGAATGACACTAATAGTTATGTGGGGATGTGTGGCACAAAGAGATTATTGGCAACCCTTCTTTCCCAAACAGGCTGTCTGTTGAGACATCGTTATATAAACTAAATGTTTATGTGTTAAGAAGTAATTGTGCAGTTTTGCCTGGAGGGAGTCGAGTCCCAGGTGGGAATGCTGCACAGCCCTGTGGAGACTTCACCAGGGCAGAACTGGGAGAACTGATCCATTCAGAGAAGATAATTTTCCGAAGTTTTATTCTGAGCAAAGAGGAATGAATGGACTCCTGTGTCACACCAGGTGTCTCACCGGGGCCTTGCCGGGGTGGATGTTTGGGGGGAGAGCAGAGGAGTTGCTGTGCCAGGTGTGCCAGGTCCTCAACAGGAACAGGTCCACCCTCGAGGGGGAGGGATGCACAAGGCCCCATTCCTCCCTTGGGATACCCAAAATAACGTGTGAGCCCATCCCAGCGGGGCAGAGACTGAGGATGCAGAGGCGTGTGGATGCCCCAAGTGGCACCAGCCGTCACCTTCTCCTTAGGCTGTCCCCATCTGAGGCTGGGGATGCTGAGGGGACAGGTGACACATTGCAGATGGGTGTCTGGGATTAAGCCTAAAGAAATGCTAACTGTGTCCTTTGTCTGTCATTTGTGTTAAAACCTTCTTTCTCTTTTTTTTCTTGCTTCCTCCTTTGCCTCATCCTCCCCCTCGTCCAGCAACGTGGACACCAAGGAGCTGTGTGGTGAGTGCATGCCCTGGCTTGGGGCAAAAGTGGTTGCTGTGTGCACGTGTGCTTTGGTAGGATGCATGGAACTTGTTACAAAGCTGATGGTGCCGAAGCGGCCACAGACTTGGAGATTCTCAGCACTTCTGCTGCTTCACCTCTTATTCCACAGGAAAACGGGCAAAACTTTTCTTCAGCTTCTTGTGACACAAAACGGGTCAGAGCTGAGCCAGCACCTGGCTCCCATTCAGTAATAAGCCCCAGTTTAATTTCTGGGAGAGCCATGGCCTCCAGCTCTGCTCTGAAGTTCAATAAACCAGCATCCCTCTGCAATATCCATAACACATTTCTCCTTAGGCAAACCTCTGTTTCCCAGCAGGCTGCCTGAGGCACACACCTCCCTGCTGCACCTCCCACCACTTGTTAGAAATACCAGGCTGAAAAGAAAAGCTCTGATAACGTTTTGTCCCACACCTTGGCCAGAAAGGGGCTATTTCCTGCTGGAATTTCTCAAGGGTTTTGTCTCAACAGGAGGTTACTTGTGCACAGGGCTCCTGCTGCTCATTTGGGTGTATTTCTCCATGGACACTTGGTATTGAGAAATGTTTCCCCAGCTTTTTTGGAAGAGATGGGAAGACACAAGTGTGTAGCCTTGCAGAGGGCCACAACATAGCTCCTCACCCTCAGAGGAGCTCTCAGCCATAGCTGGTAGCATTAAACATGCCTAGAAAATAGCGAGTACATTTTGGTAGTATGTACAGCTACCAAATTGTAGCTGGCACCTTTCTGTTTACATGGAACCCAGACGTTGCATGCAGCAGTCAAGCTGCCCAGAGAGCTGAGGTGTACCTGGCAAACAGGAGATGCACAGTGACCTGTTGCAGGTTACCAAAGTGGTGGGTGATGGCTTTGCTGGGGAAAGGTGGGTGGGGAGCACCCACTTCCCCCCACACCTGCCCCAGGTCACAGTGATGCTCATCTCCTGAGCATTGATCCCACTGCCCTCCCCATGTAGGAGCCATGAGCAAGAGCTATGCAGGATAGGAAGAGCTGATCTCAGATGTTCAGGTCAATAAAAAAGGCTAAAAGAGTAGAACTGAATATTTTGGTTACGCCAATGTTGTTGTCCTCCAATTTGCTCCTTGGTCAGTCTTGAGGGCTGTGCTCTGCCTACACATGTCTCCTGAGATGTACAGGTCCAGATTTTTAGTTCAGAACTGACAAAAATTCTTTACCTTTAAGGTCTGCTCAGTTTTTTTTTCCTAAGTAAAGCAATAGGAATGACACAAATAAACACACTGCAGTGAGATGAGCTGTTTGCTTTATCATGGAACAGCAAAGAGCTGCTGTCAATCATGCCGTGACATTCTGGTTTCTGCCAAAATCTTCTTCCCCTTGGATATGTGGGGCTGTAAATAGCCATAAGCACTTCTAGCTGAGCCAAAGGTGTGGTGCAGCCTGGTGTGGGTCACCCCTCCTATAGGAGGGATGAGGATGGCATGGGGAAAGTGTGGACTCCCTCTCCATGCAGAACACGTGCTTTTGGGCCCAGCTTGCAGGTCCCTTCTCTTCCTTTTGAAGCATATTTTGCTCTCAGAAGCCTGTGCAACCTGTGGTTGTGGGCTGAGGTGCAATTCTGATGGGAATGTAAGGAAAGATGTAAGGCCAGTCTCAGCTTGTGTAAATTAGGGTGAACCTGGCCAATTTTTGGATGCTTCAAGTGGTAAAGCCTGTCAAAGGGATGGAAAGGGGATTTCCTTTGGGTCTTCTCCCTCCATGTTGGTAATAGGAAAGAGAGAACAAAGCTATGGTCAAATGCAGAAGTGGGCATGGAAATAAAGCACCTGCTAAGTTATTTTCAGTGGGAGCTGCTGTGCCTTGCATCTCTTTTTCACAGTGGTCCCAGACTTCATGGGAATTGCTCCACTTCCCATGGCCGCAGGGCAAATTCTGGTTTTGGCTCAGGATATAGAATATTAAAATATACCTGAAATCACCCTCTCACATTTTTGATTTCCACCGATAAATAGACCTTGCTGTGTCCTGTAACCCTGAAGCATTAAGCTACACCAGCAGTTCCCATTATGTCCCTCTTGGTTTTCCCAGACTATTTTGCTGACCATATGGGAGACTACGAAGATGTCTTGGCCTCGCTGGAGACGCTGAACCTCTCCATCCTGAAGGCGATGGACTACACCAAACGGGTGAGTCCTCCTTACTGCACCCTGTGCTCCACAGGCTCGGCACAAAAGGGGCAAATTTTACCTTAACAGAGCACTTACACCTGAAGAGCTTCATCTGAAGCATGAAGGTGCTCCAGATGTCTTTAGACAACATGGCCCCTGGGTCTCTTGGGTGGGATTTTGAATACACGAGTTCTTGCTAGCATCGTTGGGAGCGCTGTTGGAAACTTCATATTACAGAACTGCCATTACATCCATCTTCCATGCTGGAAGGCATTCTGAGTTCCAGCACTGTGGAACTTTTCATTCCTCCAGTGGTTGGCCACCTTGAGTCCCTTGTATATGATTTAAGACCAGGGGAGGGATCATTAACGATAACATCCTTGCTACTGGGACAAGTGGTCAGCAAAAGAGATGGTCACTTGTGTTTGCAGCTGCTGTGCTAGAAACTAGAGGGCTCTGTGTTTGAAGTATTACAGGGGATTCCTGCAAGCACCAAACCCAAGATTTAATGTCCTCAAAAAATCCACCGTGTGCCTTAATGCTACCCTTAATAATGGACTGCTAAACAGTGGCACTGATCAAGAAGCATACTGAAGTTTATTTATGAATACCTAGAAAATCTGAGCTGATGTACCAGATAAACATCCCCACTGAGACCATTCATCTGGTGTCCTGCCAGGTGGAGAAGAGTGTTTATAGAGCTCTTGTTCCTTTGAAACCGTTTTCTATACTACTTAATAAGGTAACTGGGCTGGATTGATGATCTTTATTATCAAGAATCCTTCTCCCATTTCTACCGTCAAACATATTTGCATCATTCTTTTGTACTACAATGAGCAAAAAGCAGTTTTCCTTTTCATTGGTGAGCACTGAGGACCAAGCAAGGAGAGAGGCTTTGCTTTTTCCAAGCACCTGTAAGAACTTCCAAAATCCAAATTGAAATCTCCCTTCTGTTTATCTTTGAAGCTAAAGGAGAAACTCAGATTATTCCACATTGAAGATGTGGTAATGATAAGTTTTAGGAGTCAGAATGGGAACCAGCAAATTACCCTCCCTGCTAGCTGCTGAGTAAAGGACCTGATTTCCTTACTTGGTTGAAATCCATCCTTTTTAACATTTGTAAGGAGGGCAGCATGGGATGTAAAGCCACATATTTCACATGTTGCCATAATAAATTAAAAGCAAAAGTCCTTGGCCCAGCACTGATCTGTCTGAAGTGGTTGTGAATTTTTTATCTACATTATGAGAGAGTAAAAAAAGTCAGGACAACAGTAATAGCTCATTTTTTTCTCATGAAGTTGCTGGTTCTGTTCGTGCCTCATTTTTATTCAACATTAGGAAATTTTCTGGCAGTCACTATGTATTTTAAAAACATATTAACATGCTAATAGATATCTCAGCAGTTCACTCCAGCTTGCTATTTGTGGTGCCTTCCACCATTGCTTTTTGGATGTGAGGTTAACACGTGACTAATTCCTTCCAGTATTTTTCAAGAGGACGGTGATTTATTCCTTGTTTATAGATCAGGCATCTAAGCATGTGGGTATTACCTGGCATATGAAATCTGCTGCAGAAGCAGGATGGTTATTCATAATCCAAAACCCCTGCCTGCATAAGAAAAGCATCTTTCTCCTTCATTGATTGAGCAACTTGTGGCAGGATTCACCTGCCTCAATTGCAACAGGTAAAGGTTATTTGCCTAAACCTGAGCAGGTCACCTCCATCAAGATCTTCTGGAGGGAATCTGGAGTGCTGGAGGAGGCATCATTCTCCTGTGACACTGAAAGACTCTTCATCAAAAATGGAGACGGTTCCCTTCTAGGTGGCTAAAGCCAGATGAGGAAGTGCCACCCCAGCATCCCATCATCAGCCCCTGGGGTGTGTGCCTGGCAGAATTGGCAAGAAAGGAAGTGGAGCAAGACTCCTTCACAGAGAGGAGCTGGCAAAGAAGGACTTAGTGAAAAACATCACTCCCTGCTGCAATTTTGTGAACAAAACAGGAACAAACCTCATCAATGAATTATTCAAACACAGGCACTTTGTTCGAGCAAAGAACTAAAGGGAAAAAGAAAAAAAAAAAAAAAACAAACCTCAAAAACCTGAAAATAAGCTGTTGTAGGTGGGAGAAAAACTCATCTCCAGTGTTCAGACAGGACAGACTTCCAGGCAGCATCAGAAGATTTTCTTGAGTGCAAACCATCAGTGCTTTTTTTTTTTTTTGAGATGTGGGATTTTTTTCACTGCATGTTGCCCTAAAAATAATTTAAAGTATTTGCTTATTAGACTTTCTGGTTTTAGTGTTAGGATTGCCAACACAGTGTGTCAGAAGGCAGCTTCTTACAATACAGATGGATAAACTTATCTTGCTGAGGTCTTCTCACCAGTTTCCAGCAGATGTGTGTTCCCACAGGCCACCCGAGCCAGGGGGACATCTCAGGGGTGGGACCACACCTGCAGGACAAGGCGTCAGCCCCAGGGAGAAGATCCATCCCAGGACTGCAGAAGTTGGTGTGAACTCCCCCTTGTCAGATGGGCCCCCCCCCCAAAGGTCTCCTTCTGCTCCGTGTCCTCCACGTGCGATGCCGTAACTAAGACCCATGCTGATGCCAGGATTTTTAGGAGAGGCAGAGATATATTTATATTTTTAGAAACACTAGCTCAGGGAAAAGACTGCCGAAGCAGCAGGTTTTGCTAGGAGCCCAGTGTGGTTTTGTGCCCCCGATGCTCAAGCCTGTTGTCTCTGCAGCTTTTCTCCAAGACCGGATCCTGCAAAAGGCTTGGTGCTGATGCTGAGCACTGTGACTTACGAACAAACTGCTTCTCCATATTAAAACAAGCATTTCATCAGCTGGAGAAAACTATTGATCATTTGAGAGTGTTTTTATTCCCTCCCTCTCCCCTTTGCTATCGGTGCAAAGGATAAATGAAACCTAACCTCCTCCTGTGGTGGCTTTCTGGCACGAGGTGCCTGCTGATGAGAGGGGCTGGAGAGCCATGCTATTTAATTGCTGTTTGTATTTCTCACCGTAAAAGACAACTGATTATTTCTTGCTCATAAAAAGAGGAAGCAGCAATTATCTCATGCTGGAGTAGCTCATAAAGTATCAGCGGTAATTAGATTCAGTGGTGGGAAGTCTCATACAGCAAAACAAAATCTGTCATTGTAATCATTTTCCAATACGGTGATGTCTGTGCCGTGTTGAGCAGACTGCCAATGAGGCTGGGAAAGGCAAAGGTAAAGTGGAGAGAAAGGAAATGAACTTTCAGGATCCAAACCGAGCTGACGGCAGGAGATGTTCCTCTGTAATTCTCATGTACTGTTTTAGAGTGCTGTCAGCAGATACCAAACCCAGCATGATCGGGAAGGACGTAGACTGTGGTGTTGAAGGGTGTGTGGGGTCCAGTGGGTGCTGCCCCTCCCATTCAGTCCCATTGCTGACCCCCCTGCTTTGGGCTGCCAGCTGTGGGATGGTGCCCAGTTGATGCCTCCACTATCCCTGCCAGCCTCGAGGTGTGCCAGGGACGGTGGAGCAGGGGACAGTCCCTGGGGAGCCACAGGGACAGTGCTGGGGTGGTGCTGAGCAACCTTCTCACCCAAACACACCATGAAATATGCTTTATCTGGTAAAAAAAAAAAGGCATACTTTGTGTTTTTTTTGAAGGCAAGAGGCTCAATTAGCCTCATTCCTGCCAGGTACAGCATCTGCACTGGGGTTGGTCCTGCTCCCTGCTTTTGCCAGATGAGCATTTTGCAGCACTGAACATGGGAACATGAGGATGACCTTTAGCAGTCAGGCAAACTTTAAAAGCAAGCTGCAAATAAGCCCCAAAAATGCTGAGTGAGGAAATCCCTCAAGGGCAAAGCATCTGAGGATTAAGGTCAAATTGTTCCTTCCTGGAGATGCTTCTGCTGGGCACCAGATGGGTGCTGGTGACTGTTCTAGGTGTTTACCCTCTCCCACTTGGAAGGGGGGTTCTTGGAAAGCAAAATTGCCAAAAAATTTGAGCTGAGATTGCTACAGCCCCCCATCCATGTACTGGAATGAAAGGGAGCTGTTGTCTGGAGCTCGTGAGCATGGTGCTGGGAAAGGCTGGACTACTCTGCTTTGGTGAGGGCTTGGAGCAGGATGAGCAGAGCAAGGGAGAGGGGTGTTGACAAGTTTGGGGAGATTTGGAGCCTGGCTTCAGGGAAGAGTGAGGGGCAGCAGGAGGAGCATTTACAGAGGAGACCTGAAGACCTGTGGGTTGCCCTGGACCACCCTCTTCTTGATGTTCAGCATCACCTTCAGTCCTGGAGCCACGTAAAAGAAGATGTGAAAGATGCTGTTTTACTCCTTGCTTGCTTTCTGTCAGCTCCACTGCTGGTCAATCACTTGCCAAAATCATCCTTACCTCATTTAATGGACCTGGAGTAGAAATATGACCAAGTGGTGGCACATTACACACCCTCTGAGAGCCTTCTTGTTGGTGCCAAATACCACATCTCATGGACAGGCACCATACCCAAACCAGCTGCAAACACATTTTCAGCTGAGAATCATTATTTGGATGAAAGAATATGTAAATCATAAAGAGCAAACTGAGTGGACTGACCTTCAATACCAGCTGCTGATGCTCCAGCAGCTCGAGTGAGCTCAGAGGTGAATGTGTTTGCCTATGTTATTTGTGAGTTCAGTTGCTCCTGCTGCAATTCACCCTTCTTGTCTCTGCCTTACGACGTGTCCTCGCAGCAAACAGGAGATGCTGGGTTCCCAGGGCTCAGTGGGAGCTGCTGCAGCAGACCTCTTCTCCTCACTGCTGGTGCTGGCATGGCCATGGGTCTCACCCAGCCTTCAGCCACCAGCAGCATGCTGCAAAGGAGCGCTTGTTGGAGCAGCTCAGTCACAGCTCCAGAGCAGGCACCATCTGCCACCAGTCTTGGATGCTAAAAATGATGGATGGAGTTTTTTTTGTTATATAGCACAATCCAGAACAGCAATACAGAGTGCTCTCATTTGCATTCTTACCTGCCAAAATTAAGCTTGCCAAATACGATATTGCTCTTTTCTGAATGATGACACTTTGAGATAAAATAGTCAGTAGAAATAATCTTTTCCTCCTACCCTCCAGCTAATCCTTTATCTCATCCTTTCGTTTTACACAAGCAGATTTTCTCCTGCTCTGCTGAGCAAACTCAGTGTTCATAGCAAGGTCTTCTGAGGCTCCTGGCATGGTGTGTTGCTGGGGCAGGAGGCTGGCCCATGGCAAGGGAGGAACAACAGCTCGGTGGTAGCATCTCTGGGTAGCACTCAGCCCAAACAGTGTGAGCTGCTCAGGGCTTCCCATAAGCATCATGATCTGGCCCCAGCTCAGCTCACTGTGGTGGTTACCTGAGCATCAGCTGAGGTCTCCTGGTCTGGGTTTGAAGTCCATGGGGCACTACAGCGCATCTGTGGCTTCATCTTCTCTCCTGGGTGAATTCATACTCCCCTGCACATCAGGGTCTCCTTCAGAGAAACCCTGCTCTGGCTTTTCCTTGCTGCTGAACACGGGAACAGGTTCTTTCCTGGTACTTTGCACCTGGCTGAGCCCTGGGAGATCCTGCACACCTTGCCATCATCTTCCTCCCTGGAAGCATTTGGTCCCTCCTTAGGGGCCAGGGTTGTGCTCCAATGGCCAGTTTGCCTTTTTTGGGGTCTCAGAGCATTGTCTGCCCTCACCTTTGCAGCACAGAGACCTGCCCTGACAGGGAATGAGTTGTTTTAGGGATTATTAGATGGGGTTTTTTTCCCCTTTCTTGGATGGGCAATTTTCTGATGAAACAACAGCTTTGTAACGCTCTCATAATGCAGTTAAAGATGTATTCATGGTGAATGATTTGGCTGAAAAAAGAAAGGGGTGGTGATGGGATGGAGCACTGCTAAAGGCTGAGTCATCTTTCCATTTGTTTTGAATGATCTATTTCTGAACTATTTCAGTATCCATTTCTATAGCAAAAAAAAAAAAAAAAAGTATGTATTTCTGGAAAAGTTATAGACCTTCATAGTTCAAGAATAACCTAAAAGGAAAGAAGGCATATTTGTTAGCTTCTCAGAAAGTATTTCTGCAAGTCTTCTCTGAAATTCGTGTAAAAATACTGCACTGCAAATTAAAGCAAAAAGCGTTCGTCCAGTTCTGCAAAAACTGAATTTTCCCCAGTGTTTCTGTTCAGACTCCAGACCAGAAAGGTGATTTTTCATGTGATGCCATCCAGAGTGATTTCCCTGCCATCCCCACAGGGCTGTGCATGAGATCCAGCCAGGCTGCCAGACTGCTGGGGAGCACAGCGGGGCTGGCTGGGACGTGAATCCTAAGACAGACTCTCTTGGAACTTATTTTTAGATGGAGATGTTTATTCAGTGCTCTTCTGCTTGTCTGTCACTGCAAAATTCATGCCCCTTCTCTCACTCTGAGGAGAAAGAGCATCTTCTCTGGAAGTCCTGCTTGTGCTGCCCTGGCCCCAGCTCTCATGGACCTTCTGTAGGATGTAGTTTTCATGCCTCCCATTTTAAGGCTCTTGCTCCTGGGATTAGCTAAAGGTGAAGGGAATAAATCCACCAGATGCAAGTGCTGTGGTCTTGCCAGATAGCCTAAGAGCAGCTTTGAAGGAGCCACCAAAAGGAAAGGCAGGGACCAAGGCAATGAGTAACCAGCTGGCACAACCAGGCTGAGCCTTCAGCAGCTTGACCATCCCACGTCGTTACATCTGCAGGGTCTTTTGAGTAGGTCCTTTTTGGAAAACAAAATCTGCAGTTTCCTCAGAAAACTGAAATAAAATATGTATTAATTTACTGTCTTGTAAACTAAATACAGCTAATTAAGAACTTGTGTGAAGGGAAAGGTTAATTATAGCCAGGGTGTTCCGAAGTAGGAGGCCACGCTTCCTTTCCAAGTCTGTTCTTTGCGTGCCAGGCAAGTGGCCAGGGTGCAAAAGTGCCAGATGCCTCTTGATCCATAGGTGATCTTGTAATAATGAGAAGCCCTGGGATAAATTACTTGAAAAGGGTCTATGGCAGGAGGAGACCACCAGGACCAGACGAGGCAACCATGAGCTGAGAAGGGTCCAACGCTGAGATTTTTAAAAGGAGGATTTTATACCGAAAGACTTTTAAAACTCATGTAATGCCATCATCTGGTTTGGGTTTTGGTTTTTTTTTTGTTTGAACAGGTGTCTCATTTGGGATTTTTAGAGCTCTTTCAGGAAGGCTGAGGGTCTTTCATATGTTAATTCTTTCATTTATCAACTATTTAAGTGTCTGTTCTCTTCAGGTTTCTTCTACTGATTATGTGCCAGGCAATCAGTTTTGGATCTCTGCTTTTGAAGCGGTTTAAGAGTTGAGGAGAGGGAAAGGAGCGATAGGCAGGTCTGAGTGTTATTCTAATTATAAGAGAATATCTCTTGGGAGAAAACAGGCAATTATGAGCAAGGAATTTAAATCAGCCACTCGGAGGCTACAGTGCAACACATGCGTCAGTTTTAAAGGGGCAAGTGGGTGGCAGATAACTTCTCTGTCATCTCAGGATGAGGTCTGACAGGGGTCTTTCATGGCATGGCAGTGGGTTTGTTGTTGGGTTGGGTTTGTTTTTTTTCCACTGTAGGAAAAGTGTGAGTTTTGGTTTCCATTTGAGAAGCCTCCTTGGTTGGGTGCCATCACTCCATGGGTGTGCTTTGGCTGTGGTTTGAGTTAATAAATATTGGAGCAGCCACCAATGTCTCCAGGCTTGGTAAATGTCAACCAGTTTGGCCAATCTCTTTGCAAACCAGCTCTGGGAAGCCTCTTTGATCAGGCTGCAGTGCTGCAAGGCAAAGGGAGGGTGCGGGGGGGTCAGAGGGGTGTCTCCAAGTCCATGGGTGGCACAGCATCATTTATATTTTACATCCTGTAGTCTTAACGAGCTAACTAGTGACCTTTAAAAATGCCAGCAATGAAGCTTTGAGATGCTCAACATCATCAAAAATCTCCTTTTCCAGCCATTTGCTACCCACAGGACCATGGCCATCTGAGCCCAGTTTTAAGCATTGGTTTGCAATGTCTGGTGAGGGATCTTGGTGCTGGTGTTGACAAGTCCAAGCACTCAAGGACACCAAACCCCCTGCTGTGATTTGCACACGTAACACATCCCAGGGGTGTTTTCATTAATCTTTGACAGATTTTGGGCAGATGGATATGAAAATGGAAAGCTGGCAGAACCATGGTGGGGTTTGAGCAGCCTGTGCCCCCATGTGTGCACCCACTGTGCATGGGAAGGGGCATTGCTGGCAGAGCAAAAGCCTCTGATGTGAAGAGAGGGGTGGGGTCTGGGGCTCGGACCTCAACGGACTGACCAGGGGATCCAGCACTTTCCCCAGATACCTGTGCCTGAAGCAAGTTGTCCTTTTCCTACTCCTTCCTTCTCCCATTTTTCAATGTCTTGTGCTCATGCCTCGGTTTGTCAAACAGTGACACTTTCCAAGGCTCTCCTGAGAGCCAGCCCCTGCAGAAATCTCAAGGCCATCCTTTCAATGAGGCTTTTATGGCTGCTCCTCGCTGCACTCATCTATTTGCAGCAGCAGACATCAAGGCCAGGCAGCTGGGGATGTAGCAAAGGGAGAGATGCCTTTTACAGAATCACAGAATGTTAGGGGTTGGAAGAGACCTCCAGAGAACATCAAGTCCAACCCCCCTGCCAGAGCAGGACTATCTAGCCTAGGGCAAGTCACACAGGAACGCATCCGGACGGGTCTTAAAAGTCTCCAAGGCAGGAGACTCCACAACCTCCCTGGGGAGCCTGTTCCAGTGCTCTGGAACCCTTACAGTAAAGAAGTTCTTCCTCATGTTGAGGTGGAACTTCCTGTGCTCCAGTTTGTGTCCATTGCCCCGTGTCCTATCGCAGGGCATAAGTTAAGAGATTTTTTCACCCTTCTCTGCCTCCTTTGTGGCCAACATACTCTTTCCTCAACCAAGGCTTGCCAGCTAAACCCTCTGCAGCAGGGTAGTATCCGTGATGCCAAAAGCTTTCTAGCCTTGAACTAATGTACTAGCTGGGTGGAAAGACCAAGCTTGGAGATGTGCCCCTCCAAGAGCTTCTGGCACCAAGTGGCTTCACTAAGCAGCAATTATTTTATTATCTCCATAAATATTTTAACTTCTCAAGCAAAGCAAGGAGGAAATAACTCTTCAGGGTGGAATTAATGAGAGTAAACCTCATTAAATCTCCCTAGGACAGACTGACAAATGTTTTAATAAGATGATGGGAAGGATTCCTTTGGAGCTGGTCTTCTTAATGACTTGTTTTTGCAATGCCAAATAAGACACTTGCTAGAGGAGAGCCTGAGGGATTTCTGAGTCCAGAAAAGCCTCTGAGCACATGCATTTCAGACCTGGCTCCTGAGACCAAATGCCACAGCTGGGTTGGCAAATGGTCAAAGTTAGTTAAATGAGGGTAAAAAATCCCAAAACAATGTTGGTTTAATTTCAGAGCTATTAGACTTAATAGCCTGCCAAAAAGAATCAGATCTTCACAGACACCCCAATATTCTCTGCACTGGCTGGAGTAGCTTTGTTCCATCCATCCATCCATCCATCCATCCATCCATCCATCCATCCTCAATGTAGGGAGTTAAGCTGATTTAAATTAACATGGGAATCACCTCTGTGATTTTTCCTAAAGCCAGGCCAAGACTGTAGGCTGTAGTTAGGTAATAAAATCCCAACATTTGACCATTTTAATTAATTTGCAGGAGCCAAGCTATACTCTTGGAGGACAGCAGGGAAGCAGAGATAGATAGCAGCACATTACCCCATTTGTTTGGTGTATGGGTTGAAATGGAAAGGCAGTGAGGCACCCTTCACAGCTCTGGAAGGGAAAATGTGTGGCTCTGGCCAGCCCCACGCTTCCATCCAGCCCCTCTGCTCAGCAGGGCAAGTCACAGCCCAGAAAACCTATGCTGTTAATTAAAAGAATAATCCAGTCAGCCCCCTGAAGGAGTGTGCACAGCTCCCTGTTCAGCAGCAGCAGGTCCTGGGCATGTCTCTGTTAAATCCAGGAGGAGGGACATATCACCCCGGAGGGGTGGGAACTGTAGAAGAGATCGTTTCAGATACCAAATGCAATGATATCTCTTTGCCAAGGAGATTTATCGATTTAATACACCGTCCTTAGGCACAGTGTGGCTAGTGGAAGATGTATGAAATGATAAAAGAATTGCCAGGGTGCAGGGGTGCATTTGGCCCCATGTGGGGCTCTTTCCAAAGCATGCTGGCAGAGGAAGATGAAGGGCGGGGTACTTTGCCAGTGAATTTAATGCACTGCCCATACAGACGTGCTCAGATGTGCCAGGTATGTCAGGGTGCATATAAATAATGTGGTGGCTGGACAGAGCACACGCACACATGTTCGTAGGGTGTGTACTGCACATTGTGAGTGTTTTTCTAGGGAGACCAGAGATGGTCCAGCTATCCACAAATATTTGTGACTGCTTTCAACTTTTTTTTTCCGCAATCCAAATCCTCACCAAATGTTTGGCTCTGTTGCTGTTTGTCTCATGATGGTGCCGTGCTTCTCATGGAGGGGGTCTGGTGCAGTACTCCACCAGCTGCCACATCTGTGGTCCCAGACTGCCTGTTCCTCACCCCTCCAGGGATGGGGACTCCACTACTGCCCTGGGCAGCCTGGGCCAGGCCTGGAAAATCCTTTCAGGGAAGAAATTGGCCAAGGATATTCCCCCTGTTTCCTGCCTGGTCTTCTGACACATCTCCCTGTATCCCACCCTGATGCCAAACAGCTTTGCCCATTCTGACCCAGCTATTGGATAATGGTGATGCTGATGGAGTGTGCTGAGGAGCACTGGACCTGTGGAAGGGAGCATGGTCCTGATTGGAGAAAACCTCAAAAGGTGGCAGGGTCCCATGTGCGCTGTCAAGTGCATCCCCCAAACCCGAGGAGCATCCCAGTGCTTGGTCTTCATGCAGATCTGCTGCAGCCTCGGAGTGCCCTGAGCTGGTCCCATCTCCATTTGACCGGTGGCATTAACCACTGTGCTAATTGGATGCTCAAGAAGCCATCAAGAAACTCATCCTCCTCTACCAAATCAAGGGGGAGAAATCAGCTCTGCGACCAGTTTCCCCTAAAGTGTTTTTCTTCAGCTCGTTCTCCTTTTATGATTTAAAATTGGAGATAAAGGCCCTCTGGGTTCTTGTGGAGATGCTCCAGTTGCCATGGAAATAACCCTTGTTAATCGCTCCACCATAAAACGAGAATAATTTGCTTTGGGGAGCTTGAGGTATTCATATTGCGCCTGCTGTGTGCTCAGATACTGGTGGTGCTGGGACCACTCTGGTCTCAACCCTAAGCTGTGGGTCATTGCTGGTGGCACACAGGTTGCTGGGAGCATCCATCCCAGTTTCGAGGAGTCCTGGAGGAGTCCCGTGCCAGGAGGTGCTGGGATGCAGAGCCAAGCTGCCCAGCAGGGATTTGCCTGGGCCACGTGCTGTCCCAGCAGGCAATGAGGGGTTGAAAAGAGTCTGGGGAAAAAGTGATGCTACTGAGTTTGGGTTTGGAGGAGCCCATTTTCTTTGCAAGCTTTTTTAGCTCTGATGCTGTGTTCAGTCAGACCTGGTGTGGCCAGTGGCCTGTCTGGGCTGGTCTTGGTCAGAGGTCAGACCAGTTGGGGTCATGCTGGACTGGTTGGAGTGGTGTTGGACCAATGTTGGTCTGGTTGTGCCAGTGTTGGTCTGGTCGTGCCAGTTCTGCCTCTGCTGGTGGCTGGCAGGAGGTGGAGGAGCAGGTCCATGCCATGCAAGGCTGTGCTGGGGAAGGAGCCTTCCAGGCTTTAAGCAGATCAGTTGTGCTATTAAAACATTTTATTAAATATTTACTGTCTTGGGAGGGGTTTGATTACTGTGGGAGCTTCTGTTGCTTGAAGAGCTTGTCCTCCTCCACTGCAGCAGGCAGTCCTGCTCCCAGGGCAGTCTCCATCCTGCCTCTGGCCCCAAATGGCCAGAGCTTTCCTTTGCTCCCCCTTCAGAAAAAAAATACCCTAATGCCAAAATATGCTGAGGCTCTTGCCTTGCAGCACAGGACGGGAGGGGGACTGGGTGGGCACTGCCAGAGCTTTCTGCTGTTGGCCTGAAGGCTTCTTGCAGCTTTGTGGTGAGACCCACATTATCATCCGAAACCACTTTTACTGTGTTGGCCATACCCTTGGGAACCAAGGCACTAAATAACAAGCTGAAGCTCTCAGAGCAGGGACCTGGGGCCGCTTTTCAGAGCTGCACCTGCTAGCTCTAACCTTGCAAGGCAATAGTAAAGTAGTTTAAGATCATGGTGAAGAGACCAACTATGGGCTTTGGGCAAGCACCTCTATGCTGATGGTCACTGCCCACATTCCCTCCTGTCACAGCCTCTATAAGTCTGTCCCAAGGCGGATGGGTGATGGAGGGGGTTGTGTGCTGGATGACCCATGGCTGCTGGAGGAGCTATGTGCTGGGTGACCCATGGATGCTGAGCGACCCATGGATTCTGGATGCTTCCCATGGAGTGGGACAGCGTGTGCTCCTTCCTCCTGTGGCACTTATGGCCAGGGACATGGAGGGGACCAGCTCACGGGGGGGATGCTGGACAGATGCTGGGGTGCCCGCCAGCACTGGGTGGTCAATACTGGGTCTCACCACACTTGCTGTCCACCTTGGCAGGTGTACGAGAGCGGCAGCAACGTGGACC
>NW_008583550.1:0-4808 GCF_000691845.1 Merops nubicus | reverse complement strand
GAAGGAGACTGCAAACCAGACCCAGTCACTGCTGAGCTCTGTGGAGAGTGCTGTGGATGCCATCGACGAGCAAACCAACACTGCCAGGTCCGTGGCACCTCCTGCCCTGCCCTCTGCTCCCCAGCTGATTTTGGTGCAGGGGTGGTGGGAGGGGTGAAGGATGCTACTGCGGGGTGAGGGAAAATGCAGTAGACGGTGTGAAGGAGCAAAGGGGACCCGGGTGGGCAGCTGCCTTTCTCCCTGCCTCCCTCCCTGGCTTCCTGAGAGCTCCTGAGGCTTCCCTCCTTCACTCTGCCCTGCCCTGCCCTTTACTCTCCTGCAACCCTGAGGGTCCCCTCCACCCCTTCACCCACGAGCGATGCTTACAAGGTGGCAGCACCCTGGGGCTGCTTCTCCAGACAAAGCCATTGGTCCCATTCAGGACAAAACATGGGCAGGAGCAGTGGGGTGACTGTCCCAGGATGTGCTGGGGACAGCTGTGGGGAGGTGGCTTCCCATGCCAGCGATGCTGTCCCTCCTGCCAGGGCACCCAGTGGATGAAATCATCCACAGAGGAGAAAGGCATTTGTGCACTGGGGACAGGTACCATTGTCCTCGGGTCCCGTGTGAGGGGACTGTTCCCATCCCAGCAGCCCAGCACGTGCTGCCAAGCTTGGAGAAGACAGAGGGGGCAGTTTCAAGATGTCTTGAGTGCTGCCGGAGCTGAAAATTCATCACAGCCCCCCTTGGTGTCACAGAGTCACTCACCTCCCCAGAGTACCACCCTCACCAGCTGTAACCAGGACAGGTTGCCATGGGAACCGTTCATCAGATGCTCACAAAGTGACTCCCTCTCCTGCCACCCCTGCAGACCAGGAGGCCACAGGATGCTTGGCTCCCCGGAGCCATTGGCAGGCAGAGGAGACCAAGGCATGGGTGCCACAGGGAGCAAATATCCCAGTTCCCCACTGGGACACTGCAGGGGCCGACATGCCCCAGTGCTTCACTGCAGCCAGGGCTGGGCATCTGGGGTTTGAGCATCAGCAGCAGCTGCATCCCGGCCAGGCAGCAGTGGGCTGGTGTCACAGGACCTGTTACTGCCTGGGACACGAGGAGCTCCCGGGCAGCTCTGGTGACACTTCACCAGCTTTCTTAGAAGAAATTCTCTGGGTTTCATCACCCCCCATTGCTTTCTTCTCTCCATTTTGGAAGGAAAACACTGGCCCATCGCAAACCTTGTACAAAACACATGGAAAAAGTAAGAGCTTCCGGGAAACGATGGGGAGGAAACAAGCCCAACAGCAGCCAGAGCAATTAAAGCCCATGAAAGACTTTGCTGGCTTTTATTTGCAGACATGGGAGCCCAGTTCATAATGAGGGATATTGTAGTTGTTTTAACATGGTGATAATAGCCAAAAGAAACCACCAGCAAATCAAAAACCCACAAAAAATTATTTCATGCATCCGCCTGAAGACAAAGAGGCGGCTTAAAAAGCACCAAAAGAAAATGAAGTGGGAGAGCAGTGTCCAGGCCTGAGACACCTCATTAAATTGTGATTAAAAAGAAATCTCTCTCTGTTCTCACCTAATTTCCTGCCTATTGATGGGGGATTATTTAGAGCCAGCAGTGGGATTATTGCACAGGGATTGTCCTGCCATCTTTATCACTGTTCTTGCTTCCTTATCTCCAGGATGTTCTTTGTCACATTCCCCTGTGTGTGGTCAAGCCCACATCGGCTGATTTTGGGGGACAACAGCAGCCTGGCCATTGCTCCCTCCGCACCAGCAGATCCAGCCGAAATTGTCTGGGGTAGCTGGAGAGGATAGAGAGGGCACCTGGCTGCTGTGCTTCGGAGGGAGCCAAGTGCCTGGGGGGGAGACAGGAGGGCAGGGACAATGCTGGCCATTGTTGTGCCCACCAGCCTCACAGAACTCAGCTTGTTGTCTCCAGCCAGGAGCTGCATGGCTGGTGAGAGGTGCCAAGAGGAGACGGGGCTCCTGGGCACCTCCAGCAGCAGGCAGCTGGTGTGGAGCTGTTCTTGCTGGAAGGAAATGTTGGAAGCCCTTTGAGCAGCTCAGACTCTCTTTTTATGGATCAGGCTTCCCATCAGCGAAGGAGAAAGGAAAGAGAGGGTCATCCTTCCCAAAACCCCTTCCCACATCACCACACAGGGACAGCAGCTGCAAACCCTTGTGGGAATGGCATCTTCGCATCCTCTCTGGCTTGCAAACAGATGAGGGATGGTCCTGGGGAGCCCACCAAGGAGCTGGGGCTGGATGGGCACTGATGCCTCAGGGGGACGTGCAGCCCATTGGACCTGTGTGCTCCCGTTGCAGGCACTACCCCAGCAAGGCTGGCCACGCTTCCACGGACACCTGGTACGACAGCCCCGTGCCCAGCTACTCCCCCACCAGCTGGATGGTCCCCAGGGAGCAGGGGAAGAGCTTCCAGACTGGTAAGTGATGGCCACTTCCCGGCCACACTGGCAGCCTGGGGTGGCTCAGGGAGCCTGGGGAAGGGAGCTGGAGTCCTGGTAGCAGCACAGAGGGGGTGCCTGGCTTCCCTGGAGGGCAGCAGGGCTCTTGGAGGGTGCCCATGTGTGCCTCTCCTTCCACCACTGCCTCCTGGTTCTGCACAGGTTCCCCCGACACCAAGGCAGAGGGGCTGGAGGGGCAGATCAACAGGCTGGCCAAGCTGATTGGCAGGCTGGAGGACAAGGTAAGGGCCGTCATTTCCACGTGTGGGGCTGTCCCTTGGGTGTCCCCACAGCCCCACCACCTCCCTGTAGGACTGGAGGTGACCAAGAGGTGGCTGTGTCCATTTGTGGTGTGGCATGCACAGGCCACAGGTGGGAGCTGGGTGGTGGTGTAGGAGGAGGATATTATGTGTGATGAGCTGATGGAAGCTACTGAATGTGCAACAATTAATGGTGAGTTTATTTAAACAAGAAAAAAAACCATAAGGAAGAAGACAATAGTCTCTTGCAGAGGCAGCCTTACTCCATCTAGGGACTGAAGGAGAAAGTGTTGGAGAAGTTTCTGAAATCCTGGTTTTCACTTTGAGGGCAGAAAGGGCCAGGAGAAAGTGGGGGCAGAGAGGTGCTGGGAAGGTTGAGGGCAGCAAACACGGTGATCTGTGTGCCCAGGGCTGGGAAGGTGCAAGTGGGCACTGAGGAGGAATGGGTACCCCTCCTCCTGCCACCCCAGGGACCATTCAGGGACCATGAAAAGGTGACAGTTGTTCTGGGGCTGATGTGAGGACGCGGTGTCGGGGACGGTGGCGGTGCTAGGAGCTTTTGCAGCGGGTCCTGCCAAGCGGCTGCGAAGGTGCAATCAGCCCTCGGAGCCATCCCTGGCAGAGAAGGGGGCACAGCCCATCATGCCAAGCACTGGGGACAGAACCCCACAGGCCTGGGAGGTCTTCAACCCCCCTGGTTGCTTTGCCCCCTCTTCCCAGACTCTCTGGTTTGACCTGCACCAGCGGCTGTCGGACAGTGAGAGTGCGGCTTGCACGGTGAGCCAACACCCGCGGGGGGCTGGGGTGGCCCTGCAGCGTGGCACCGCACCTCGGGGAGGGGGGTGGCACCGTGTTTGGTGGGACTCACGTGCCGCTGTGTTTTTTGGGGGGCCCTGGCAGTACCTCCTCCTGGTGCGGGACGAGATGACTGTGTCGCACAAGCACCTGGGCGAGTTCTGCAGCTCCCTGAAGCAGTACCTGAAGAGCGTGGCCGGGGAGCGGGACTGCTTCCAGTGGGTACCGCTGAGCACTGGGGGGGAGAGGGAGACTGGGGAGGCTGGAGGGGCCCAGCTGCCCTCGCACCAAAGGTCACCCCACCAAGGAAAGGGCTGAGGCAAAGCAGGTGGGATCTGGTGGGTAGTGGTGCTCAGCCACCCAAACCCTTTCACATGGGCTGGGGAGCTCAAGGAAGGGCAGGGGGGGCTCCTTGCAGCTGGGCTGCTAGGGCTGGGCATCATCCCTCTGTGGCCCACTGCACAATGTGCCTGTGGCCACAGAGGCCAAAGGGAGAGGAATGACCTCTGGTCTAGGGCTCACCCCCTCTCCCTGCTCCCACCAGCGTCACCGCGGTGAAGCTGCCTGATGGGGTCACCTTCATCGTCTACGAGTTCTGGGAGACTGAGGAGGACTGGAAGAGGTAGGGGAGGGGGGACACAAAAAGCTCATTTTTGGGTGTCATTCTTGGGTGTGGAGGGTATTGGAACTGGTGAGCCATCAGCTCTGTCTGATGGCAGGGGCGAGGATCTGTCTGTCCTGGGGCTGTCACTGTAAAGGGGACAGAGGGTTTGGGAGCCCTTTGGACATGCGGGTGGGAGATCTTGTTGCCCTGACCTGTGTGCTTTGCCCAAGGAGGGCTGAGCAGGCTCCCCAGCACCCAGAGCCGATGGCATTGCAGAGGGCTGGGGTGGTGGTTTTGGGGGAGCCTGTCACCTACTCTCTCCCACCTGGGCGCAGGCACCTGCAGAGTGCCACCTGCAAGGGCTTCCAGCACGTCAAGGTGGACACACTGAGCCAGCCCGAGATCATCTCCAGCGTGGCCGTGCCAGGTAGGAGGGTGGCAGCCCTACAGGGTAGGGTAGAGGGACCCTCGGGTGGGCAGAGGCATGGGGTTGGGGGCCAGTTTGGGTTGGGTGGGAGAAGGTGGGTCAGGGTGACCCTCTGGTGCCATTCCCTTGCAGCTGCCTGGTGCACCCTGAGCCGAGAGTGACCACCAGTGCCGGGGGGCCCACCAGCACCTGACCCTGCTGCAGGGTGGCCGTGGATCCCCTGCATGATTGGGGGTGGGAGATGTCGTTGTGACCCATCTGCAGTG
>NW_008583549.1:43350-55713 GCF_000691845.1 Merops nubicus | reverse complement strand
GAATACATCTTCATCCCCCCCCATCCTTTTTTTTCCCCCCCTCCCCACGCGTGATGCGTACGAGGAACTTGTGGGTACAATATTGCTTAAATATAGAGATATATATATTAAAACGCACTTTGTATGCGTTTCCCACGCTGTGTCTTGCCACGCCGTATGACATCTCTGGCCGGTACGATGTTTTGTTTGGCCGCTGCTGGCGTTTTCGATTGATGCTTGGGGTTTTTTTTTTGGGAGGGGATGTTTTCTTTTAACTTACCTTCGAGCCCGAGTGCTGCCTGCTGCCGTTAGGAGCACAGAGGCACATCCCCTGGGTATCTGGTTTTGGGTTTCGCTTAGGATGGGAGGGAAAAGCTACTTTTCTTTTGACATTGAGTGGATGTGACTAGCTGTCCTTGTCATGCAAGGAGGATGCAGGTCTGTGATCCTCGGGATTTTGGGTTCAGGTTCCTCTGCTTACGCTGAGGGTGGAGAAGGGTCTTGGAGGAAGGGAGTTCTGGGGATGGATGGTGGTGTTTTTCTTCATACACTCCATAAATAGTGCGTGCTCATAGCCTCTGAGATAATTTTATTTTTTTCCCCCCTCTGGCATAATTTATTAAAGTGAAAATATTCCCAGAACTGGAAATATTCCCAGAGATGGATTTATCTCCCCACCATCATGAAAACTATGGAGCCGTGGTCATGTAGTTGGCAGCTAATCTTTTGTTTATTATATATGGAAACTGTTTAGAAAAAAATAAGAGTGTTCTAGTGACTAGGTCAAGGGGGATTTAATCACTTTTTCATCAAGGAGGGAAAAAATACATGCATGTTTGCTGCAGGCTTATTATTTCTTTTAAGGGAAGGTTATATAGAGCATATTTCTGATAAATGAAACTTTCTTTTCCCTGATCAAAACAACTGAGCAAGTGTGTCTGTGTAGGCACCTGTGAGTCTCTTACACAGATTGAAACACATTTATCGGGCTATCCTTTTGAGGTCAGTTTTGAGATACTTAAAACCCAAAGTACTGTAGCTTTAAGGTGACTGCAGATAACAGTATTACTGTCTCTTATAATTAGAAATCTGCTGAAACTTTAAATCCTTCTTGAGAGATATGATGATCTGTGTGAGAGAAGGAATAGTATTCCAGCAAGCTGTATTCTTTTTATTTTTGCCTCCAAAACAAAGCAACAGTGTGCCTTTTCTCTTTATTATTGTTGTATTCTGATTTAAACTGATAATGGCTTTATTTTTGTTTCCCTGTGCAGGGAAAAATAAAGTACAGCCATAGTTTACACTGACATTTATCTGCATTAAACTTTAGTTATGCTCAGGGGGTTGTTTGCTTTTTCTCTGAACAATATACAGGGTATTTTGTTGTTGTTTTTGTTCTTATAACCTGTCCTCATTGTGTGTATTTATGGAAGTTGCCTTCAATTTAAGATGAAATATGGGAGCTATGCAAATATTTAGTGACCCTTCCAGAATGAGACTTAGCCAGGATATGTAAACTATGTCTTTCATGGCCTCGTTTCATATTGACAGCTTTTCCCATAACATCTCTTTTGATATTTCCTAATAGAAACTGAATAATGCCTACGGTATTTTAATTGAAAACTGAAGTTAGGGGTTTGAGTTACTACCTCTTCTGAAATAAGAGAGTATCCTTGTGATTTATTTAAAAGTTGAAAAACATCCAGGCATAGCAAGTAGCTGTCTCACAAGTAATGCCCAGTAACACTCAATTTGGATGATTTTCTTTTGTTCGTGTTCGTTTAGCTTCCTGTAGACAGTCTTAAATGAACTCTGAAATACATAGTGGGTTCTTGATCTTGAAGGCTGTCTTGACTTTCTTGCATTTGTTGTCTCCAGCAGCTTAAGAAATACATGCACAGTGCGTCAACCTTTCCCTTAACAACAAAACCTATGAGCAAATGTTCAGTGTGAATTATATTACTGAAATAAAATATTCTATAGTTGTCATGGTTACAAATAGAGGCAGGGTTACTGGTTTTCATCTGCATGCTGGGGAGGGGGGAATCTAGTTTTGTCACTTTTTAATTACATTTCTAACGAGTGATGGTCATACTTCAAGTACCCAATATATTAGACACACGGCATAGTGAATTAGATTTTGTCCAAGTCTTGCTGAAACCAAAGTGGTGGTGTGCAGGAGCAAACCCTTTCTTGTTTGTCCGCTTTTTCAAAGCAGAAATCTTGAGGGGAGAAAGTAACTACCTCTGTTTTGTCTCTTCTTTTAGATGAGCATGCAGCCAGGGCTGCTTGTCTTCTTCAAACAACAATAATAAAAAGTATGTAGTGTGTATGTTGACTGGAAATCCTCTCAATGAAGGGAGAGGAAGACACGATTCTAGAAATTAGGTATGAGTTTTGGGTTTACTGTGCACCGTATCTGGCGCTGTCACTTTTAGTGCCTGTTTGTGAGGAGAATTCATTATCGCCCAGGTTGGCTGTGCTCCTCTGGCCGGTGATGCTGCTTTGCTCCTCTGCATCCTTCTCCCAGGTTGTGATCTGTCGGTTCCCCGGGAGCCGCTCCAGTTGGGCACGGTGCGAACAGCCGCCAGAATCGGGGCCTTAACTGTTTGCGGTTGTTGGCCCTCATCCTTCTCCTGTTTCTGCTTCTCCGTGTTCATCTGCAGTTCACTCTTGCCCATGACTACTTGTTTTCCTGACCTTTTAATTCAGTTCTGAAAACCAGTGGATTTGTTTCTCCTGAAGCACGGGGGGGTGGGGGGAAATTGATATGTTGGTGTTTTTTTTTCCCTTCCTTCCTCTGTGTAGGGCCTCTGTGTGTTGTGGTGGAAACACAGCTTTGGGATGGAAAGAGAAATACCCCTGGATCTGTAAATGAAGAGAAATTCCAGTCTATCCTGGCTTGCTTAGCTCCATTCCGTTATATTCCTGTTGTGGGATTTATTTTTTTAATCTTAAAACAAATCTGCAGTACTTTTGTTGCCCTTTTAACTTTTGGGGTCTCTTTAATATTTTCGTTAGTATTTTTCACCATCCCTTCTTTAACTTTAGGTGGAGCGTGGCATTACTCACATTCTTGCAGTGACCTGTCTGCTACCTACACCAATAGATTTGGATTTGCAGCCATAGGCTGCTGACCCCACACCTGAAGGCCTGATCCTGAAGCTGCTCTGTTTGCAGAGCATTGACTTCGTAGTGCACCACAGAAGTCTACATAATTTTCAGATCGTTTATTCTTTGTGCCATGATCAAGCCTTTTAGCTAGCTGAAATCTCAGCATGGGTTAGCGACTTATTTGATCCATCAGGTTTTTTTCCCCTCCCCCCTCAATCTTCCATTTTGCAATATTTGGCCTCACAGTGTGCTGATTCAATAACCTTAAATATGACACAGTATCATTAGATTCTCTGATTTGTGTTTCTAATCACTTGATGTATTCATCTCTCCACAGAAGAAATACTGTATACATACCTGCATCCTAAAGATCATAAACATACAAATTAGATAACGATGCCTTGAACATGTTTGTGTGAACTTGAAATTATTGTATAAATTCTTTGTCATTTTTTATTTTTGTTAATCCGTCTGGTTTTGTGTTAGCTTACCCATTGTGGGGAAGGTTTTAGCATCACTCTATGCAGTTAACTCTTTTTTTTATAAAGTTACTTGTGGGAAGGTGGAGCTCTTATGCAAAGGCTGAAGACTGGCTTCTCAAGAAGTAACCTGCCAACAGCAGCCTGGAGTGTGAGGCTGTATGAAATGTAAACAGCTTTGACGTATGTCTCTGTCACTTCTGTGTTTCCTTTGTTACCAGAAACACAAAGAATTCTTCCTTGGCTATAAAGAGATTAAAAGGAAATAGATTAGAAATCTCTTATGGGAAGGCCTTTCTGTAAGTACTTAAAAGTCAGCACAGTTCACAGGGTGTGCATCTGTGCACGTTACCTGTTCTGGTTAAACCATAAGTGAAGAGATGTGGTGCAGGAGATGCCCCAAGAAGCCTTCCTAGTCCTGTTGTTATGCAGCTGCTTACCTCTGTGCTGTCTTGACCATCTGGTAAATGACAGTAACTGAATTCCTAGTCACACTCTTACATAAATAATTTTATGTTGTGGATTAGAATATCTGTAACATGGGACCATTTTCCTTAATTTTTATGTGCTGCTTTTTTTCATTTGTGATGGTTATGTCTAGGTTTGCAAATATCCTCAACTTGGATTTTTGCCATAGTTGGCATTAATATCAGAAAAATGCATAGTTTTTTGGTGGTCTTACACTTCAGGTAATAATGCTGGCTTACAATAGCAATACTGATTTAGTGGAGCAGTCTGCTCAAACTACAGACAAAGAGGGACTGACTTTTAAAAATTCAACATTCCTTCTGGAGTGTTTTGTCATTTTGTTTTCTTTCTAATTCCGTGCATTGTGATATGCTCTATGATATTAAGTGCTAGGACATCTGTTTGGGTTTGTTTTGGCTTCCTGGAAGACACGAATATACAGGTCTTGGGTTTGTCTCCGTTTTTAGAACTAAACTCTATTATAAAGACAGGTAATACACAATTTGAGAAAAACAGATTATTTCTAGGGGCATATTTTGGAGCTCATTCAGTGCAGCAGTTTGCAAGAAGATCTGGCACTGTTAGAATTCCTCTGTAGTGTTGTTGGTAACTAAAAACTGTTAGGTCTTCATGTCGTAGGATTGTTTTTGGGCCTGTTAATAGAGTTGAAGGATTCTTCATTGTATCTCAAAGTTTATACTGAGGTATCAGAGGCAATAGTGGTGTCCTGTAGCAGGTCTTGTAAGGTCAAAATGAGCCTAATTTGTTGAGCTGGACTTTATTCATCTCTTGACATTTTTGAATTTACAGGGACTCATTGTCAGTCTGCACTCTTCTTTTCAAACAACAACAAAAAGGGGGAAAAAACAACCCCTCACCCCAAAACCAGGATCCTCATGATCACGCAGACAGTAGAAATCCTGGATTTACTGTGATTTAAGAGCTTTTGCTTCAGACACTTCTTAAAGTCCATGCTGATGAGCAATTAATATTTAAGTCAGATAATTTTGCTTTGAGATATGCTTTGTCAGACCTTGTTGTAGGATTTGTTTTTTTTTTTTTGTCTGCAAAAGCAATGCTGATGGATTTGCAGATTGCAGCATGCTGCAAGTACTCAAAGAAAAGTTTCTTTTCTCAGTCTGAGGCTTAAACATGCTGTTTCTGTTAATTAGAGGGAGAATGATTTAAATGCCATTAGCTTTTCCAGCCACAGGTAAACTCCAGCTCAAAAGGAGAGAGGCAAAAGAGTTTAGGAAGTTCATGGTAGTAATTGCATGACAGAGAGTAACTTTAAAGTGGATGCAGCTGTGTTTACCTGTGCTTTGAAATATATATGTATTGCAAATTTTGGTTGACTTGTAGCTTGTTGAACACCTGAATTCACTAAGTGATTTCTAACATATTGTATGCTTCAAAAACTTCATTTTTTTTTAAACTTGTGCTTGATTTTTATTGTCTCTTGTTTGCCAAGAGTGGAGCAATGCCAAATTGGAACACTTGATGTGACAAAATGTTGTCAGGTATATAAATGTCTAGAAAATGCTTTGGAATGAAATGCTACAGAGTAACTAAACATAAGCAATATCTTTTCGAGCTTATTCTTTACACTTTCAGAAAGTTTGTGAAGGTGGGGTAGAATTTGCCAATTCCATATGAAATTTCTTATGTTTCTTATGTGGCAGAGCATAAAAACACACGTGTATGTAAAATGTATAAAGTCATTCAACTGTATCAACCTATACACTATGGAACAGCTCATTGACAGTGCCTATATTAAGAATACCCTTAGTATCATGGTAGCAGGATGGGTCAATTAGAGCTGTTGAGCATGATGCTGTTGCTTGGAGTATCAAGGCTAGGAACTCTGATGGCAATGGAAGTTGCTTCTTCTGGTTTGGAGATTTTTTTTCCACCCCCCCCTTCTGCTTTGTTTTTTTTTTTTTTTTTTTTTTTAATGGCTTGTTTTTTATAAAGTGTGTTGGAGGCTCTAAGGGATATATCAGACAGGAGAAACCCTTTTCTCTAAGATTGTATTGGTAGTAGTCATTGAAATAGGTAGAGATTTCTGGAAGGTAGGAATAAGTGTCTGCTTGGTTGAGATGACACTAGTTTATTTTAAAGATTCTTCTTAAGAAATGGGAGATTTGTATAAATAACTGTTTCAAATACCTTCTTGCTTGGAGATGAGCATAAATGCAAAAAAGGTTATCCAGATTCTCCATTGTGACTGTGGACTGCTCTTTTTTCTCCCAAACAGTGGGCTCCCTCTTTATTTCAGAGATGAAGCTCACGTCTGAAAAGCTTAGATACTGCCATGGACCCTTGTGTAATCTGTCCTATTTGGGGTAGAAATACCAAATACAGTAAGGATATTGTATGGTGAGAGGTTATGAAAAATGCTGTACTTTCCTTCTGTAGGAGAAGGGTAAAAAAGATGCACAGTTAACACTTCCAGGTCATCTCTGACAGATCTGCTAATAACATGCAAGGCAAAATGTTAAATACGCTGCACTGGCCTCTTTGTTATGCTATTTTTGGCTGATCTTATGAAGAAAGTATATAATTTAAACAAAACTCACTGTTCTGAGTGTGTCTTCTCTCCCTTCTCTCCCCCACATTATTTCACATTTCTAAACATTGAGCATACCAATCAATATTCCATTAAGGGGAGAATTAACTTGGGAGAAGCTTGCATGTATTTGCATGTAGTAGCTTATTTCTTGGTCTGTGGATTTGTGTTGCCTTTCCCCCATGTAATTTTTTTTTTTTAAGAACACTCCAAATATTTGTGCAATTAACTTCTAATAGCAAAGTTTGCCATGCTCCATCTTAATTCTGTCAATTTGAATTTCTGGTACAGCCCTCTGCAATGCCCTGCTTGCAGGCAACATCAGTCAAATGTGTGTAGCTCGCTTTTTGCTTCTGTTTTACAATAGCTGGACATCAAGGTACTAGCTTCAGATCAAATGTTGCTCTTGGTTACACACATGTAGCTAACAGAAATCAATGTTGCATAGACATAAATGAAGGCTGGATTTGATCTTTTGTGAGTTGGCTACTGCCTCATTTATGCTGATTGTAGTCTGGATTTTCTGTAGACTGGATTAAAAACCCAATCTCAATTTCAGAATTCATAAGAGTTTGGCTGTCTGTGCCAACGTCTTATTCCTTGTGGTCTTTGTACAAGTCTGAAAGTAAAAAACAAAACAAAACAAAAACCCTCTTGCTTTTTGAGCCTTGAGACTGCAAACAACTGTAATGAGATCTGACTGAAAGCTGCCTTTAGCACAGGAGATCATGGGATGTGGCTGCGTGGGGCCTTCTGGGGAACCTCTTGGTTGATCTTGATGTGTGAATTGTCACAAGAGCTGCTGAACTGAGGACCAAATCCTGATCTAGTTAACACCTGTAGCACTGATATGTTCCAGTATGTATCTGATGTTGCACAGTGCTTCTGTACCCCGAGGAACAAATCACTTGTGAAATTCAACTGTGAAGGTCTTAAGGTCAAAGAGTGCAAATTTCAGTAGATGACAACAACTGCAAAAGAGGGATGGCTGGTTGAAGATGAGACATTTTTCTGGTCCCTGGTTTGTGCTTCATTACCTTTTTTTTCCTTCTTTCCCCTAACAGTTCTATATTCTGTAAAATGGGCCAAATATGTCCTTGGCCCAAATCTGTAGAGTTAAATGAAGTTACATTTGGTACCTTGAAAATCTTAGATGAATGTTCTGCCTGTTCTTGAAGATTATCAAATCCCCAGAGTAAAGCCTATTTTCTAGTACATTTTTCTTTTTGGAAGAGAAGTGCGTAATTTTATGATTAAACTTCTGGGCAGTTCTAGTTCTGCAACATCACCACCTTATCTCTCTGTGAACTAAATGGCAGTGGGAAGTTGTGGCTGATATTGGAGTTGTTATTTATAGGAGGGAAAAATAGAGCATAGAAATGGTATAGGAATTAAGGAAACAAAAGCTTGCCTGAAGTCTCTAGAAGACAGCACTGACTTTAAAAGTAGCATTCTGATACAGAAGTGCAGCAAGAGATGAAGAGGAGAATTGTGGTTTACTTGCTGCCAAAATACTCTTTATTTTGGTTTAGTTGTTTTTTTCTCTCCTAGACAGAAGTTTTGAAAGCCCATTTGTGTGTGTGAGGAGGGGTTGTTCTAGCTAAAAGATAAATTGCAGCAAGTTTTCCTTAAACTCACTGTTTCAATATCACACTTGAGCAGTTCACAGCAGCATCCTTCAAGCCTTCTAAAAACCGTTCTTAGACAAATATTGTGGTTGCCACAGCTAAGTTATTGAAGTATTGTATTTCAAGAATAACAAAAGTAAAACAAAAAACACCCAAAACCCTGAGCTATGCTGGCTTCTTAATTCAAAGAAGTTCATGCAGCTGCAGTGCTCTGATGGCAGAGTTAAGGTGGTCTGGGCTGGAGATCAAGAATGACACCCAGTTGGGTTGGGTTGAGAGGCTTAAACTCTTAATTTATGATGGAAATGCAGGTGCACTGAGGCAGGCTGTTGTGCCTGCTTGAGATCAGACATCTGCTGCTGGAGGTGATGGTTAATCAGGGCTTTAGGTACCTCTACTTTCCATCTGAGGAAGCCAGTGGGCTAGTTAGGGTTTTGCTGTGTGTAATCAGAGTGGAAGTCCTGGTTAACCATTTCCTTCCTCCTTTTCAAGCAATACTGTTTATCTTGCAGTTACTCATCTTTAGGAAAACATGAACAGGCTCAGATTTCCTCAAGGTACTTTACTAAAATGACATTGCATATGACAGCAGATCGTAAATCTTCCCCTGTCTAAATATTATTGTGTAAAATTAGAACGTATCAGTTCTTGCTTTTGAGTAGATCAGTAACCTTTTGAATTCTACTATAACTATTTTGAAGCTTGCTGAAGAGGACTGTTTTATCCTAAAAACAAAGTACAAACCGTTTACTTTTATATATAGATTGTGACTGTAGCAGCAATAACAACTGTACAGCCTTGAGCCATCTTCTTGATTACAAAACTGAAAGATGCAAAAAACTTCTAGAGAAAAATATTTATTTTTTTTTTTCCTCTGTGCTTGTCAGGCTTAGTAGCATGCATTTTATTTTTATATATTATAAATATTTTATATATTTGTTTTAAGGAGGAAGAAGGGGGGTGGGAATAGTGTAACTTAATTGCTACTCTAACAGCAAAGCTGCTTCTGAGAAAAGACTAACTGTCAGGGTAAGATCAAAGGAATGTCAGTACTAATCTTACCTGGATAATCTGTTAGCTTTAATTTCAGGCAAAAATTTTGGAGCATGGGCATTGTGTGTATAACTTACACATGGAAACACACCCTTTAATCTTGATTTTTTTGTATCTAATAAGAGAAATAGATTTCACTGTAAATTCAGTCAACGTAATGTGGTGCAAGACTGATGAATGTGAAGTGGTGATAGAGCTTCTGCAGTACCACACGGAGTGACAGCATTGCTCTGTGAAACCCCTCGTCTGTCTTCAGGGAACAGTGTAAATTTTTTGAATCTCTGGGTGTGCTGCTGGCAAAGAGGAGTAAATGGGAGGGTCATTGAATCTTAAACTAAAAGTTTCTGATCTTTGAGCTGAAAGCCATGTGTTAACGCAGCTCTGAGCAGACTTACCAATTGGTATGTGACCTGGCTGCCACTAGAGAGGGACGGAGCTCTACACAGAGCAGGGGTGTGTTACTTGCATAACGGGCAGATTTCACATAAGTGAGGGAGTTTTTGACAGGTTTGTTTTTCTTTCTGAGGGTAGGAAAGGAGAGGCTGAATGTTAAACCATGCCATTGTTTATACTCAAGAACAGCTTCACAAGCAAAGTGTTGTTGCCCAGAAACATCTTGAAAAAGACAAAAATACTTCCTATTCCAAGTGTAGATCAAACTTGCAAATATTCTTAGCATAAAGCAGCAATCAACTGCAAATTGTGCTGTGGAAGCTGGAAACAAATTTCTAATGGTGCAGGTGAGCAGCGAACATGCTATATATCCTGTATGAAATTGTAGCATAAAGGCTTCCCAAGGAACTCGGGAGTTTTTCCATTTTCCTTCATGTGATGCAAGTGTTTTATTCTGCTTATCTATTTAAAGTTTGTTGTACAAAAGGAAAAACAAAAAACAAAACTCAAAACTAACAACAACAACAAAACCAAACAAAAACAAACAAACAAAAAAATAAAACAAACAAAAAAACCCAAAAAAACCCCAAACCAAAACAAAAAAACAACCAACCAACCAACCAAACAAAACCACCAGCCCTGGAAACGATATGGGGTAAGCTTCAATTCTGTGTGTAAGCGCAGATTCTGTTGCCCATGTTAGGGTCAGGCTTGTGTAGGCTGTTCTTTTCTTGCCTGTACAGTTTGAGCCTTCTTCCTAGTTGTGCGTTGTGCTCCAACAGGACAAAAATGATTCCTAAGCTCTGAGAACACTGCTTTTCTCCACCCCTCCTTTTTCCATTTTGTTCTACAAAGATTCTGTTATGCTGAGGCAAAGCAAAACTTAAAGCCACTTTCCTTTTCTGTTTCTCTTAGTTACTTATTTTTGAGGAGGAGAAAGTATCCTAAAGATGTAAAAGGAAAATTAAAATAATTTTAGGAATCACAGAATGCCTTAATAGTCTTTTTAACTTCCAGCTCATATTCTAATCCAGAGATACTTAGCAGTAAAACATGGGATCACTAGTCAGGGGTGTCTCAGTTTCTTCTAGAAAGCAAGTATGTGCTTTGTCTCCTCCATTAGAAATAGTAATCTCAAGAATAGACTGAACTGTTTAGGAGGTGGTTGTTGCTGTAGAGGTCCACAGTCACGCCCACCAGAGGGCATTTTATCACCAATTTCTTGTGGAGAAAGTTTTACCTTAAGTCGTGAATAAAGTAGTAAATATTGGATGGGAAAACAGTGTATGAAATGTTTTACAGATAGCTTTTTTGTTTACATATAAATACATATGCTTATTTCCTGGCTGTATTTATATGTAAATAAGTAATGATGTCAGCTTCAATGGCTGGGTTTCCCCTCTGCTTCCTAAATACTTTCTAATTTTACTTGGGGATAATCTGGTGAAAAAAAACAATTCTTTAAATCTCTCCCACATCTGGTGTAGCCATCGGTTACCAGAAAACCGGCCTGCCTACCAAACAAGCACAGCAGATAAGCTGGATGATTGCAGTGTGCCTCTGCTCCCCCCTTTCCAGGGCACTCAGAACCAGAGGCTGCTGTTCAGGAGCCCTACTCATTTAGGAGGCTGGAATTTGCAATTATACTTAATAACAAGGCTGAATTTTAAGGAAACACTTGGCAGCCAGGGAAGTGTACATCTGCCAGATGGACCTGACGTCTTGTGTTTGGCAGCAGTTAACACTAAGGCATGATATGCAAAACCCAAGAATGACAGCTAGGAAATGGATTTTTATTTTAAAAATTGCATTTTTTTTTTCTTTTTTTCCCCTTATGAAATAAAGCTTCTGCAGCAATGAAAAAGAATCCACTTCTGAAAATACCTTCTCTCCCCTCTTCTCAGGGCGCTTCCTTGTAAAGCTGACATCTGTGGTCAAGGTTAGGTTGCCCCAGTTCAGATGTGTAACCTTCGTCAGCCTGGTACAGCACACATAATGTGATTAATTCCCTTCGGTTCCCTGTGGACAAATACATTCACTCCACCAGAGCCCCCATGACTTGTCTGCAATCTCAGCAGTGGCCTGGGGTCATACGAGACCAAACTACAAACCTGGGCAGGGATCTGAACAGCCTGTCCTGTGACAGGTAGGCAGGGCATTGGTAAAAGCCTTCCTCACCAGGCAGGGCCCTCTCTGCATCTCTGTGGGGCATGCTGTGGATAATCTGAGCAGGTCTTTGGATACCCATCATGAGTACAACTCTGAGACCTGTGCTTTGGACCCCATGTTGTGTTTGTGACCATCTGGGTAAAGATGGGAATTACTCGGAGCATGTCTGCGATTGCCAAAAGTAGCTGATGTCATGAGGGTGGGTAATGAAAATAAAACACTCAGCATTTCATCATGTTCTCCAGACTGTTGAGGTGGAAAGGCTCCACCTTGCTAGGATGAAGCGAGCACAGACCTGCAGGCCTCCCACCGCTCCGCCCCAGATGAGGTGCACACAGGGGCTTTGTGATTTCTTTGACAATCCAGTTCTAATCCACGAGATTAGAGTGATCTTGTTTAGGATGGAGTGCAGCAAAGATATGACAAGAGCATAGTTCTCTGGAGCACAAGGTCTGCTTGCAGCGAGGATGGACACGGTGTCTGTCTCGTGTGGTGTTAGTGGGGAGGCAGA
>NW_008583549.1:40768-43319 GCF_000691845.1 Merops nubicus | reverse complement strand
TCCTGCTGATTCACACAGAACACAAGAGTGGGAGCAGTGCCATGGTCTGAACAGCTCTTGCATCTATCCAAAACAGGGTTAAAACCTTTAACAAATAGTGGTTTGGGAATAGTGTGGAAACAAGTACTCAGACCTTGAAAAAATGTTTGCAGTGGAAAAGTGAGGTGGAGAATTAATCAAGACTAGCTCCTGCCTGATCAGCAGCAGGCAGTCTCCTAGTAAAATGCCTGAATGTTTTTTCAGCCTCTATATCCAGATGATAGATCCTTTAGCCAGGAATTTATTTATTTTTTCCAGTGGTGTTAGTGTCTGTGCAAATAAATGACTTGTAAAAGAATTTTATTAATCCTCTAGGACTGAAACTTTGAATAACATTTTTAGCTAGATAGATTTGCTTTGCAGAAATGTCCTGATGATTTGATAAGACCTGTCTTTGCCACCTTGTAATCTCTTGAGTTCACTAGCTTAATACCTGCAAGGGTTGTAAAAGATACCTTGTGATTAAGAGTTGAGGGAGTTATGGGGGGTTTTATTTATTAATAATTTTAGGGCTCAAGTGTAAATCAGTATTAAAAGCACTTTGGATATGATCCTGCGTTTTGTTTGTTTTGTTTTTAATTTTGCCTGTGATGATGAGCTGGAGTAAATGTAGATGTGGGGACTCAATTGTAAAGACTGAAGTGAGCAAGTGTTGTTGGAGTGAGTGAGTCTCCTAAGAACTTTGTTAAGATAAAAAAAAAAAAAGGCACAACCCTTTTAGGATAAAAAAAAAAAAAAAAAGTAGATGGCAGCACTAAGCTGTTCTGACAGAGAGAGGATTTGAAGGTGAGAAGGATGGAAAAAGCCTGTTAAATCTGCAATTATTGCAACAGTGCAAAGCTCCCGCAACACTATAGTAACTCATATTAGCAGAAGAACCTTGCAATCTGGTTTCCCTGCTGTTACACTGGGAATAGATACTACTGCTTCCTCTCATTTCATTAGCAAGGACCATATGAGGTCTCAGTGTAATTCTGAGCTAAAACAAGCTCATATCTAGGTTTCCTACAGAGTGACTTAAGGATTTGACCTGGCTGCTGTTTGTATCTTGGTGCTAATTTATTAGCGCTATTATTGTATCGGGAACAATCCAAAGGATATGCAAAACTATAAAACATACTTAATTTCAATATTTCCATTTTGCCATGTAGGTCTTTGGCAAATTTCAGGGGGTTACTTGCTCAGTAAGGAGCCAACAGCATGTATGTTTGTTTTGTGTGTGTGTTTATTTTTTGTTTTTTTTTTTTTGAGGAGTAGCCTATACCAGACTGAAATCTTATAAACATGCTGATTACCTAGTATTTGTATTAGTATTTTGATATGCTTCAGCAGAAGCCTTTCATATTGAAAGCAACTGCTTTTCACTTTTTGCTGACTTTGCTATTTCACTCAGTCTGGTGTTGAACACTGCTTTAAGGCACTGCTGGAGGCCAGGGAAGAAACAATTGCACCAGGACCAGGTGACCTCCTTCCTTGAAAAAAATATTTTTGAGCGTAGAAAGGCTGTATTTCTATTTTGTGAACTCCAAAATAAAGCAAAAAGAAAAATTCACTATTTTGTTGTTGTGCCTGTGCTGTGAGGCAGCTTGCCCGCCAATATTCAGAGGACTTGGCAGCATATGCCTGAGGGAGGGGAAGAAACTTGAATACCTTCAGGACATCCAGCTTTGAACAGAACGGAGGAAAATCCATGTGATTTAATTTTGACATAAGCACAAACCCAGCTGTTTCCAGCTTTTTGCCTGACCAGTGCTTTCCTGAGTGAGCAGGAGAGTCTGTTGACAGTGCAGAAGATAAGCGTGCCCAGAGCAGGTGGGGTGTGAAGAAGGGGACTCTGTAGGCAATGTAAACTAGCAAAGAGCAGAAAGGGTGTTACAGATGTCACCTGCTTGGGATGAAGGTTGGTTTGTGAGATTTAAGCATTTTATGGCAGCAAAGGCCTGCAGAAGCTAGCTGCATGAGCTGGGACCAGAGCTGCAGTGCATCCTCTACAGAGACTCTCCATTTTGTCCGTCGTGGGCTTTAATGAAGTCTTCTGTTGGAAGGTGTCTGACTCTGTCAGACTTGGTGCTTTGACCACTATCCTGGGGAGCCTTTCCAGTGACTGATCCCTGTCTCAGTAAAGAACCTTTTCCTAGTGTCCAACCTGAACTTTTTTTGATCAATTAGAAATAGAAAATCAGTTGATATTTAGTGTAGCTAACAAGAACCCCCACACAAAGTGGGGGAAAAAAAACCCAACAAAACCCAAACAAAAAATCCCCAACCTAAAAACTTTTTACATAGGTTGGTTTGTAGCTTGTCCTATACTGAGAATAGCTAACTTTATATGGTGCTGAGTGCACGTCCTGTTTGTTATAAATACTGTAGGGTATTTGGCAGGGTTGATAAGACTGCTAAAATAAAATGTAATTTTAGGAAACAGCAAGTAAATTCTACTTGTAGAGAACTGGATGTGCTTTGAGGACAGCTTTTAACTGTTCAAACAACAAAGGTGTTTGGCTCATGTTAG
>NW_008583549.1:31352-40730 GCF_000691845.1 Merops nubicus | reverse complement strand
GAGCGTGTTCATCTTGTGGATCTTGGGGTTCTGTTGTGCCCTCAGAAAGAATAGGCAAAATACATTAATGTGTTTTTGTCTGAATTTGAGGTCATATGGTATTCCATTTTTTAAGAATGTTCATTTAACTTGGTGACTATGTCTTCTGAAAAATACAGTTTTCAAGAGCAAAATGTGTTGTATCCAAATGAAGCTTAAAACAAGGCTGACTGTGGAGCTTCCAGACTTTTGGTCTATCTGATCAGCTGCCTACTTCCAGCAGTTCACACGGCTGACCATTTGTAAAAGGAGACATGGTGTTTTGATTTGGCAGTTGTAATTATCTTGGTGTTTTACTACCTTTCGGGGATTATTCCTTGTAATGAGAGTTTTTATAATGGACTCTTAAATCTCTTGATGTTCTTAACCAAATAAATGTGTCTGATTGCTTTGGGGGGGATTTTTTTTTTTTCTGGCTTTGACAGCTTCTTCTGTCTTCAGGCTTTGCAGTCTGGTTAGGCATTTTGAGACTATCTTATTTTTATCTGTTCTATAACTTGTAGCTTTTATTGAATTCACTTTTGTTATGAGACCAAGAGGAGAGAAACTGAAGTTATGACTTCTCTCTGCTAGTCATGCTCTTATGTTTTTATTTTGTCTCTAAAGTCTGCTATTCAGTCTTCAGTCTGCCTTCAAATAAGTGTCTCCTCATCCAAAATATTGTTGTTATGGTCCTCTGAGCCCTCTCTGAGTCTGCAGTATTTCCCTTGGATTTGGGTGTCTAGCACAGAGAGCAAGGAAGCAATACTGTCAATTTAATAGTGGCACTTCAAAACTGCATTATTGCTCTGGCTAACACACTGAAGGTTTTTTTTGGTACTGTTTTCCCTGCCTCACTGAGGAGCTGTTTTGGGATTTTCCAGGACCTCTCCAGAATAGCACCCCTATGAATTTAGCTGAAATACTCGTCTAGCATATTCCACCTGAGATGCTGAGATGAAATGACTTGATCTGTTCTGCTTATTTCAATGCAGGTTATTGGTCGTGTTTTTAAGGATGAGAGTTTCCTTCTTGCATAGATCTGTGGCTCTTCTGAGAGATTCTGCAGATTAAGACATTATTGGGAGTCTGTCTTTGGAACTAAGCTAATGTCAAGAAACATGGATGGGTGCTGATTTCTCATGTTTATATCAAAGATGTATATTCTATTAAGGGTCTTGCAGTTCTTTAGATTTCCTTTCTTCACCAAGCCTTACATCAGTAGATGTTTAGCTGTTCCCTTTCTGTTCTCAGGTTTAGACACTAATTTCTGTCTCCTGCTTTTTTTACTCTCATGAATGTGAAGAGGAGGGGAAGAATTAGCAGTATGACTCAGTGTACATCATGCCTCCTCTGTTTGACAAGCTATATAGCCCCTGAAATACCTGTTGGCTCAAGATGGAGCAGCAGTATCTTTAGTGCTGACAGTCTTGTCTTTTGAGTTCTCCAGGTCTACATTGTGTGTGTTGGATTCCCCGGTATGAGCAATGCCCTTCTCTGCCTGTGCATCTCATCTCCATCCCATCCATTCTCCCATGCTGCCTTTAATAGTGAGTCAGGTTGAATTTCTTTCAAAAACTTGAACAAAATCCCCTCAAACCCAACGTCCCTCCCCCAGCAAGTGTGGCTTCAGCTTCTGGCTGTCATTTCTCAGGTGTCTGAACAGTTGCCGCAGGGCTTCTACTTCTCTGTTCATTTGTGCTGATTTAAGCTGAACAGGGCTGGTTTATGAAATATATCCTAAACAAAGTTGGCTGACTAGCAAGGTTTTTTTCTCCTCTTCATGGGAACTTAATTACTGGGGGGGTAAGAAGGATTTGAGTGGCTGGTGTTTTTCTGTTTGTATTCAATTTTCATGAAAATTAGATGCAAACATAAGTACTGTGAATTTCCTTCACGCTGCAAATTCTGAGGAAATATCACTTATAAACATTGAAACAAACAAATAAGAATGTATCCCTTGTTTGTTTGCTTTGAAGTAATACTTGTACATAATCAAATAACTCCAGAAGCTGGCAGACTGCTTTAAGAACAATATCAAATGTGATTAAAGAAAATACTCAGCTGGCAACTGTTGGACCTTTATCACAGTTAGGGCTCCTCAGTGCTGCTGGAGCAATGTGAGAATGAATAAATAACCATCTTTGGAAAATCTGAGGCGATTGTGTCTGTTTGGCCTCTGTGGTGCTAGTCTGCTGAGTGACTTTCTGCCTTTCTGCAGTGCCACGCGCTCGTGGATGTCACACTTTGCAGAGCTGTACGGATGGGGAAGCTGAGATGCAGGGAGGAGAAGGGATTTGCCTGAGGCTCTCAGATCAAATGTATTCCCAGTTCTACTGGCAAAAATTGCGAATAGCACGTTTCTCTCTAGGCTCAAGTAATCTGTTGTCCTGTAGACCAGCACTATTTATTTGTGCCTGGGCAGTCTCAGAGGTGACCTGCCCTCAGGGGTGGGTTGGCAGCTCCCATCTGCAGTGGGGAGGTGAAGATTTGCCTGTGCTCCAGGCAGGTTGTGCTGGTGATAATAAAACCAGGACTAGCCAACTGATAAGGATTTGGTGTTATAGAGGTAAAATTTACTTTGAAGGGAAAAAAAAATATATATAAAATATCATTCTTGTCTCCATCTATTCTATGAGTACTAGGATGCACAAGCATAATCGAAGTGGCCTTTCATCTCAAAAACATTGAGAAATCTTTGTCATGTTTTCACAGCAGTGCCTTTGGGTTTCAGCACTTGAATTTTGCCACTTTGTTTTGTGAACTATCTGTTCTTCATTTCAGTTGTATGCTGAGCTGTGGAACACTGTAGGCTCAGTGTACAACTGCACAAGAGCTTAGCAAGACCCTCAGCCTGCTCCAGTGTGCCCTTATGGTTGCTGGCAGCCCCAGAGTCCTTGCCATGGAGCTGGCAAACATGGTATGCAGAGGAGTACCAAAAAAGTGGACTGAAGCTATAGCAGATAAAGACATGATTTCAGATCTGGGACTCGGGCAGAGTTTTCTGAGCCTGGCTAAGGAAGTCGTGATGAGCATTGCCTTGGAACAGTTTTGACTGTGCCTTACAACAGCCTCCTTGGAGGCTGGAGTTTGAGGTTCTATAGGTGGTGTGAGTAGCTGAGGCAAGGGGGCAGAACCATCATGCTGAAGGACGCACGTATCCTTGGTTTGGTGATTATGGGATGTTAGTGTAGATTAGAGCAGCAGGGTCCTAAATGTGGTTAATCTGTGCTGATTTTTGCTGAATGTGAATAGTTGAACTGGGATAGCTTCTCCTAACTGCTTACTCCTTTCAAATGAGATTCCTCTTGTAAGGTTGGGTAGCAGGAGGCAGCAGTGTTTTGGTTACCTGGAAGAATGTGGGTAACTGATCTGCAATACAGTGCAAAGTGATACCTCTGGCACCAGTGCTGTGCAGCAAGCCTGTGCGTTGGCACGACGATGAATGGAGCTGATGGACTTGTGTGTAGGGTGTGATCTGTCAGAAGGCTGTCTTCATGGATAGTCCTCATCCTATTGCTGCTGGATGCTGTGGGGATTACTCTGTATTGCCTGCAGGTGGGCTGTAAGATACAGTGAGTCATGAGGTAGGAAGAGCCTTTTCTGCTGCTTCAGGTGTCTGATGCCCAGACACTGACAGCAGTTGTCAGATAGCTCCTTCTCAGTAGCACAGGGAAGCTAGGGCTGTGGGGTGGGGCTGAAACCCTTCAGCAAGAAAATATCCTTAGAGCACAGAGCTGGGGCTCAGACCAGCATCAGAGCAGCAGTGGGTAATGCTCCTGCAGAGATGAGTGGTATAAGCAACAGGTATCACAGCAAGCAGGGTGCTGGAAATCTGAAGCACTGTCCAGAAGGGAAATGTCCACTGAAGGAAAGTGGGATGTGCAGGAAGGAGGTGATGGAGCTTTTCTTGTTTGAGCTTAAAGGAGAATTAAGAAGATAATCCACTGTGACAGCTGCCAGGTACCTGCAGTACTGAGTGCTAGGAACACACCAGGCCTTGCCCAGCACCCACGGCTGCCAGCTGCTGATAGAGGGATGCAGCCGTGGATGGGCCAAGTAGAGATATTCCCTCCATGTGGAAAAAGGAAGAATTTGGCTTCTGGGGAAAAGGAGAGCACTTACAGAGAGCAAAATATTTCCTTTCTGCTTGGAAGAGGTGGCTCCCAGTTCAAGATAGGCTGCAGTGTTGCTTGTACAACTGAAGTGGCAACTGGAAAAGTTGTTTGCACTAATGTTGCTGGGAGCTGATAGGTGCTCAAGCCTTTGAGTTATTGAAGTCGTTTCATTTCTGTATTTGGAAACATCTGAGAAGGAAATTACTGTCCAGCTATCTTCCAGTCACATTCTGATATTTGACTGCTGTGTAAGAACTAGACTGAGAGTCTATCACAGGGCAGCTTTTCTTGATGTGATGTACTACTTTTATCAGGTAGTGACATTTCACCCAGTGAGCAAAGGGGAGTGTGTGTGTGTGCGTGTGTGCCAGATTATGTGCTTGTTTAGTAGCTTCAGAGTCCAAACCCCCAAGTCTTTTCTTAGCATGGGAACCACCCCCTGGAGTTGGGGTCATCCCCTATAGTTACCACCTGCTGCCTGGTAAATAATCCTGGCAAAGTGCACACAACATCTATTGGTAATAATTGGTCTACACAAGCTTTCACCTACATCCCACCTAAGAGGTAAAGCTTTGTGCTTTGAACGTGAGGAGGGTTTACACTGTCCTGTAAAAGCTTCTTAAGTAGGAAAAAACATCTATTGGTAATAATTGGTCTACACAAGCTTTCACCTACATCCCACCTAAGAGGTAAAGCTTCGTGCTTTGAACGTGAGGAGGGGCAGGGTTTACACTGTCCTGTAAAAGCTGCTTATGTAGGAAAAAAACCCACGAAACCAAATGAGTAGTTCAACAGTGTAAGACAGTATCCTTTAAAAACTTGTTTGACAGTCAAAAGAAGCCTGTTATGCATTTACAAAAGCAAGTGCTCGGTGTTGTCACAAATGACTGTGCGTGTTAGTGGCTAATGCCACTTTTGGCAAGTTCAGCAGTTAAGCTCTATTCTAAGCAGTGGTCAAATGCAGGGCAGTAACAGAAATTTGCACTGATGGAGGGCTTGCTTGAACTGTGAAACTGGTCAAATGCCTTAGTAAGTCAGAGAAAAACTTTTTTTTTTTTTTCTTACAGAAAGGGATGTCATTTTGAATCCAGCTGGACATCTTTAGCTTGAAAAGAAAATCAGCAACACAGGTAGATATCAAATCTGTTCTGCAAAGAGCTGTTAGTCCCGTTGGAAAGACGTCTGAAATAAAAACTCCTCCAGCACCATGAAGTACCACGGGTGGATACTTCCCTACGAGGAGGTTCAAGAGCAGAAAATGTGGATCATCCATTAAGCAAGTTTCTTGACATCTTTTAGTACTTTTTTGCCATTTCTAGTGGCAGAGGGTAGCTAGTGTTTGCTGTATCAGTTGGTTTTGGGCTTTTTATTTTATTTTATTTTTTTATTTTAGAATAGTAACATTAGGGATGAACAGTGGAATGAGAGAAAGTTCAGTACTTCTGCAAACTAGACAGGCAAACCAGACTGCTAGGAAGTATCATAATTAAAAGCAAACTAGAGTTGTCAAAATAAATGAACAAAACACAGTTTATGGTACATTAACTTGTTTGCTTACTTGCACATAACCAAATTCTTTTGGATTAGCAATTGGTCTCACACTCATTAGTGAGCATTAATTAGATTCTATTGTGATACTTATTGGCAAATTTGAGAACAGGGAAAGAAAAGAAACAAGGAGTGTTGGGGCCAGGACCACTACACTGCTAAGCACTCATTGGTTTGATCTGAATTTAGGGGCATAATTTAAGCTTTCCTTCATGACAGGGCAGAACCAGCTGCCTGCAACTCACCAGGATGGCAGCAAACTTGCTGTGGTGTTGTCAGTCACAGCCCAGTTACTCTGTGATTCGGGTTTGATTGATTTTAAATGTCAGTATTGCAGACCCTCTTGTGCTGCCAGACCTGGGCTGCACCTGCCCTGAGCACCTCCTTGTCTTGCTGGGAGGGGAGTGGTGCAGCTAGCTGTGCTCATGTTCCACCCCTTGGAGCTGCAGCTGCCTCTGCTGTTACTCGTAGCTTTCCCAGAAGATACAAAATGAAATTGGGGTGAGTCTTGCCAGCTTCTGCACTGTGTGTGAGGCTGTGAATAGTGTTAGTGAAAACTGACCGTAGAAGAAATTCTCATGTTGCTGTTGGGAGAGCTCGTGGCTGTGTCTGAAGCATTTCCATGCTACCAACATGAGAAATGAAGCACTCACTTGTTTGTGTCAAGTCACAAGTCGAAACCCAGCAACAGAGAAGGTGGCAGAGGAGATATTTTAGCAAATGTATTAATTCCTGGAGAATGACTGTGTGGAATGGGGTTCTTCCCACTCTGTATCGAGGAGGTTTCTGTTTTTTTTCTGGTGAATTTTGTATGAGTAAGAGATAGAGGGAAGGAACTGCATAATTCGTTGAACTGTGTTTAAATCAGATGTTAGCACTTCACGGTTCCACATCTGTGTCTTCCTAGCTATCTCAGCAAGTTGTTTTTGGATAACAGTAAAACAGGAATCATGTCACTCTTATCTTTTCTTGCTTCACCAAGCAGGACTCAAACGAGGAGGTAAGTTAGTGATAGAGAGCCAAAGAGCCTCAGAGGTTTTTAGCTGAGAAAAGACCTCAGTGGCAAAGACGCTCTGAGGTGACACAGCAGAAGCTCCTTAGTGTTTCTAGCATCCAGAATGACAAGGAAGAAGCCATTTTTACCTTTTACCTGAATGTGATTTCTTCATCTTAGATAGCAGATAAAGAGCGTGCTACTCTCTCTGTGAAGCACTTGTTGATCAGTGTCTCCTGTGCTTGGCGTAAATGTTTGTAGCATCTGTGGTCAGAGGTTTGTTCCTTTATATTGTCCTGCTATGAATTGGTGGTTTCCTTTTTTCCCTTAATTAATCTCATCTGGAATGTGTTTCTAATCTTTCTAAATTTTGTCCCCAGACACTTACTTCTATTGGAAATATGATTGGCATATGCATTTAGTGGTACTTCTTTTTAAAGGAGTTTCTTTATCCAGAATAATATGATAATCAAAACCAGATTGAAGGAGTTGATGATGCTTGGTCTCCAGTGCTCCATTAACTACATACTGCTGCCAAGTTTGGAGGGTTACAGATAGCTATGTTTCATGCTGAACTGCATATTTTCAGGGTATTGCAACTTCACTCTGAAATGCTTAAGTACTTCCAGTGGTTTTAGAAGACACAAGTTAATTTTAGAACTTGTGGTCAGGCAGATTGATTAGTAACTTGGGGTAGCTAGAATACGAAGAACGATGGGATGTCATAAGTCACTGAAAGAGTCATCTGTGGCTAACTCAACTTGAGATGATTTTCTATCTCAAGACAATCTGTGATCACTGGTATCTACAGAGATAGATTTTCCCTTTATTGTCACAAGGGATCATCTGGGTCAGCTCCAGACTGGAACTTGCTTGTACCTTTTGGTCTCTGGCTGAGAACTGAGAGTTTTTTCAGACATGCTGGAAATATGGTTCATGTAGCAAAGCTCATCAGCAAAGCCAAATGCTGGGTTAAGGTTAGTATTCCTGTGTAAGAGAAGGTTTCTTGCATTATTTCCATGTCAGTATTTTTATTTTGCTGTGATGGATGGTCAACACTCAGCTGTGTGACTAATTGCTAGGTCAGCTAAGCCAAGCCTGTGAAGCAGCTTTGGTTACATGGTGCTGACTGTTAGAATGCTCTGCTGCCGGGTGCACTGCCAACTGTTAAAATGCAAAGATTCAAATTAGGTACTTTGGTACTGAATACAGTTCATAAGGAGTCCTGAGCTCAGGTCCTTGAGATAAATTTGGCAGAGGAACAGTAAATACAAAGTTCTTTCATTGTGCTGTGAAAACACTGAAGCTACCTGTCTTAGTCCAATCAGGAGGTGGGACTCTACTAGGGTATGCATTGTAGCATCAGGCTTTTGGCAACACTTGGACTCAGCTGGGCTTTTATTTTTGTGCCTGTCATTGACAACTTAAACACTGAAGAGGGACAAAATTGCATGAATGTTATATTTGGATTATTCTAATAAATGCCACTGGAGTTTGGACTCCTGAAACCCGTTCACTAGGGGCACATGAGTTCCTATCTTGAGCTAAAAAAATATCTAGGATTTTTTTTAGCTGACTTTTATTTTTTGTAAATAAAAATCAAAATGGAGACCAAACTGACTTTGAGGAAATGATTAAACCGTGTAGAATTGAGCAGGGTGCCGATGGCTTTTTGAAATTATGCTCTCAGCCTCTATATCAGAAATATCAAGTTGGGACTTTTCCACAGTCATTTAAATCTTGCTGTGTGTAATGCATGGTTCTTGCCTTTCTACTCTCTGTCCCCTCCCACAAGTTATTTCTACATGATTGTGCCTATTGGATATAAAATAAACATACTCACTCCAGAAGGCTCTGTGATGCAAAGAATAGAGATCTGCCTTTCCCATGGTGACAGAATGCCTAAGTAAATAGTTGCCAGTGTGAGCAAAGAAATTGTAGTGATGGTAGTTTAACCACCAGGAAATATATTCAAAGAGCTATCAGTATTAGAAGAAAATCAGCTAAAAATAAGTCTGTCCCTTCCTAATGTTAAACAGTGCATAGAAAGGAAATATTTATAAATTTTCCACTTCCTTCCCCCCCCTTATTTGATTTGAAAATTCTTATTGAATGGCATGAAGGGGATTATCATCAACCAAGTGCAACTAAAAATGTTTTTTTCTACCCAATAAAACCACTTTTATAATTGTCCCATCACTTTCTAGTTCTGAAAATAGCCTCCTTCCTGCAGAAGGATGGAGAGTGCTGCAGTATGAGATCTCTTCTCCTTGCAGAAAAATGTGTGCCTTTGTTTTAAAAACAGCAGTAAAACGATTTGTTTTGGGTGTTAAATGTCAGCATTGTAAAGAGCCAGCAACCCACTTTGTTTTTAAATGTTTAAATAATTGTTCATATGCTATGCCTTCTTGAATTATGGTTAATTATACAAGTAAAAACTTGGTAAAAACCAACCCATGAGTGAAATATTATATTTAGGTGTTTGTTTTTCTGCCTTATTTCATTTGTAAGGAGGGGGGGGTATTTTTATTTTAAAAAAAGACTGGCTAAGAGAGGCCAGCTGGCATTATTACAGAGTAATACGGGAGAGCTGGGAGCACCGAGGAGGCACAGCACGACGGAAGGCAGCCAGAAGGATTAAGGTATCTTAGAAGTTCTTTGCCGCAGGCTTAGTCTGGTGGCAGAGGGAACGCATAATTC
>NW_008583549.1:0-31328 GCF_000691845.1 Merops nubicus | reverse complement strand
TAGTGCGATGAGCGAGGGAAGGGGTGGGATCCCGGCCCCCGCCGTTTGCGGGATAGGGGCAGCGGGGCCGGCGCTGGGCTGCTGCGGACGTGCGGACAGGAGAAACGAGAGGGATGTTTTAGGTCAGCTTTTTCCTAAAGCTGGCCTCCTGTGGGGCTGTTCGCATAAAAAGATAGCGAACAAGGCTGTTTGAATTGCAAAGTTCTCAAGGGAGGGTTTGGAGTACGAGAAGCGGGCGCTGCTTGTGCACAGCGCTTCACTGTTAGTGTTGGGCTGGCAGAAATCGGCAAATATTTTAATGTATGTTCACTGGACATTCAAGGGCTACTGTTGCCTCCTATCTTAGACACAAGTCCCGTTTAACCTGTGAGAGGATAGGCTACTTTTTATTTATGCCCCTTTTTTTTTTATAAGCAACAAAAATAGAGCAGTACGTATTGATATTTTTGAGATGTGGCTTGTGGAAATTCAGGAGAAAGTCTTAATAGTTTGGACTGAGACTCAAACCCTGGCAAGACTAGTCTGCTTTAGGACTTTTTTTTTTGTATTTCAGGCATCATTGACACCAACTTGTGTGTGTGTATATATATATATATATACATATACACACAGACATATAAGTGTATAAATATACTTAATGAAGGACCACAAAATCAATAATAAAAAACACTCAAACTCTAGTTTTAAGTTTTTCAGATTTATTCTGAGAATCCAGGTGTGAAGTTGACAGTATCACTTTAATGCTTGCACCGACAGTATCTCTTAAATACTTCCCGTATTGGGTTTTAAAACATAAGTACTTGTTCCTCTTATCTTCTGTGGCCACTGTTCTAAGAAAGAAAATCAACATTCTTTGTAGCTATTTTACTTTCAAGGTATTGAGCCCTTGTGCCCTAATCTCTCTTGGAAGGGATTGTAGGATGTGAAGTGCTGACTTGCTGCCTGTATTTAAATCCTCTTTGAGAACTTTTAATCTTTTTTATTTAATATTTTTAAGTCAGTTTGCAGCACAACGCTACTCAAAACTGCAGAGAGAGACTTGAATTTTAGGAAGGCGAGAGCACAACCTGTTTCATGATGATTGAGATCTGGATGCTGGTGTGTTTAGCAAGCCCTCGGGGCAGGTTGGCTGGATCTTGGGAACAGCCCTTAAATACACATGCATTCACCTTCTCTAAAGCTGCTTGTACGTCTGGAAACACCCCCTTCACAGTGGGTATGCCAAAAGGCTTAACGCTGGCATTACATAGTATTGGCTTGGCTAACGTTATTGCCTTAGCTGGTCTGAAGTGGACTAAGCTAAATGCCACCCAACCCTTCTGACACTATTTACAAAAGTAATTTGAGAAAACTTAGAGAGCTAACAGGCAGTGAGCACACCTCGAAGTGGTGGCAGATGAGTGTGGTTGCACAGGGACACTTTAGTTCTTTGCATTTCTGACTTCAGAAATCCTTGGGGTTTGCTGTACCATGGTCAAGCTTTATGTAAGGAAATCTTTCACTTCTCCCGTGTTTCTGTGATATTCCTGAATCAGAGCTTTAAGCATTCTAGTAAACATATATATTTAATTTCTAGGAAGTTTTTTAAGTGATGGGTTACTGTTTGGGTTTTCAATTCTGTCTGTTGCTATGTGACAAATATTTTTGTTCTTAGCATATGCACACTTTATAGCTTCTTAATATTATCTAAGCAACCTTTAGTGCAGTTTCACTGGCCAAAAAACCATAACAAACAGCAAAGGTTTTTATGAGTAACTTTTTTCTTCTCTTCATGAAATTGCCATAATTGGCTCAAGATGAGCTACACTTTATCAAGAGGGGGAGGAAAATTGCACCAGGCAAGATTAAAGCCTCCTCTGAAGTGAGTGTTGGTAAGGTAGATTTGAGGAGGGAGGCCATATAGTCACTGTGGCACTGTTAAATCTCTCTCCCAAAACAATCACATGTAAGGCTCCACCTATGTGGCTAATCACGTTTGCATTGTTGAACATTCCCACAGCACAGTAGTGCTCCCAGTGCTGGTTTAGATTAGATTAGCTGCATACTGTGTTGAATAGATAGCATTTTGAGTAACTGTGTGTCAAATGATACAGCCAGGGTAAAGTGACTGGGGCAGCATCTTCCACTCCTTCCTCTGCCTTACCCAAACCTTCAAGCCTGTCTCCAGGAGGCTATTTAAACTCATTAGAGTCAACAGCTTAGTAAGACTGAGCAGAAAAGGTGATCTGAAAATATTTCTTTAGTCTGTTGGAGAGGGAGACTGATTTACTTACAGAAAAACATGAATTTTTAAAAAGCAGAGGTTCCCAAAATTCATGTTGTCCCTTATAAAGAGAGTGCATCACTGTGTATCACACCAGTTTTGTGATCAAGGCCTGGATGTAGAGTTCTGCATAGGCTAGGATCTAGAAGTAGGTTATTAAGGAGAATAAATGTTTTTCCTGTATAAATGCTTAGGTTCTAATTAGGGATTTTTAAGATTCTAGATAGCAGGGGAGGTGGTGCAGTGTGAGGGAGGTGTGCTTCTGTTCGTGCAGCAGTAGCACGTGCTCCTGGGGACCTCTTTCTCGGGTGGCTGACATGGGGGTGTTGCTGTGTTTGCACACCTGTCTTCACAGAATATCTGTTATCTCAGCAGGTTGGGGATACCTGTTCTGCAGAGGCAGAAATAGTTACACAGTTGTGGCAGTGTGCATTGCTGGACAGGGCCAGTTTGTTTTCTAAGCACAAACCTGCCTGTGCTGCTTGTTTTAGGGGGTGAGGGGAAAACTTATTAAAATTAGTCTGGAGGAACCGATGCCTTCTAGACCACTTTAACAGCTCTACTGACTGCTGCTCGGATGGACAACTGCCACTGGTTTTCTTCCTAGTACGTTCACAGTGCCATGACTCAGGCAAGCAGATACTCAATTATTAATGACTTATCTACAAAGAAAAATAATTAAAAACAAACCCAAAGCAATAGAGCACTTAATTAAGAGTTGGTGGTGGAGTTTCTGCTGTCTTTTCATGGAAAGCTTCCAAGAACAATTCTACCTTCCAGAAAAAGTACCTGCTTCAGCCTGCCTGATTAAAAATGCTTCCCGTGTAAACCAGAAGTTGAATCATACTTCTAGGCAGGCAAATAAACTTATTGATTAGACACTAATTAGAGCTCTGCAGTGCAGAAGGGAGCCTGTAAGTATTTCAGAGACTTCATGTAGAAACCTGTGTTAGTGTTGTGTTGTAGATGATCCCAAAAGCAGCTTATAGGAGGCCTGAGGAAACTTTGTCTCAGAAATGAGTTAAGACATTTCAGTCCTCTATCTGTTGTGGCATCTCTTGGTATCCTGTTGACTGATGAACTCCCTCAGGCATTTCAGCAATGTCAATGTTGCTGTCCTTGCTGTAGTACTGTAGATTCTGTTGACGTCTATCCATTTTCCATGTCTTCAAAAAACAATGTTCCCCCAAAATAGAAGAAGTCAGGTGTCTTAAGTAGAACTGAGGTTATCTGAAAATGCAAGTTAGCAGTACTTGCAGTATGTGCAAACAGGTCTGCTCATCTCTCCAAGAGCCCTCATCGGGGCTGGCTCCTCCTTCCATGCATTTCCTCCCTCAGCAGGTCTCCAAAGCTCATCCAGTTTGGAGAACACAGACCTACTAAGTCTTAGAGCAGTAAGACTCACATGAATAATAAGCTGCCTGGGTTGCAAGAATTAAGTGGTCTCTGCTCCTGGGGCCAGTAACCATGATCAGCTGTTTTTTTTTTTTAAAAAAAATAAATAAATCATTTCAGCTGAGTTGAATTTGCAAAGGTGTTTATTTCACCAGATCTCTCTTGCTGCCTGATTTTGTGTATTGCTGTACACTTCTTCCCTTCACTATCTTCCTCCCTATCCCGTGTTCCCGTGGTTTATTTTTGACACTGGCACACTGTGTAGACTGTCCTTGCTTTTGCAGTCCTGCTCACCTTCTGTCTGTGAAGATGTGTTTGTAGTTACTGAGGATGCATCGACAGCAAGCACACAAAGTGAGTGTCTAAATGTAATTTGTTAGCTTGAAATAAGGAACAAAACGAGCAGGATGTGACCAACAACTGCTCTGCAAACCAAGTGGGTGAGTGTTGTGTTAAATGAAGTCACAGTCCTTTGTCTTTTGGGTTTTTCTTTTTCTTCTCTTAAAGTGCTGGCAGTTTCAGTACTGGGGGGTTTTATTTTCCCTGCAGTCCTCTGTGTGCTGTGTTAGCTGACAGTAGCTCATCAGGTAAATGATCTCAAGTCCTGTCCTCATGTCATTACTGTCTGTGGTATTTTTGCTTTGCTCTTTTCCCCTCGAGACATAATACACCGGAGGAGGGCTTTAATTTAATTACTTGGAAAGAAGAGTTGGTAAGTGGTCAGTTCAAGAACTTGCAGAGGTTTTAAACCCACAACTTGTTAGCGTGGCTCAAGATGGAGTGATCAGTGAAAACCAAGCAGGCAGCCTTTTACAATCAGTGCAATCATCTGCTTTAATTATGTTACTTTATGTTCCCTATACAGAAGTAAGTAGCCAAAATTAAATTTTATAAGGAAGCTGTTAATGAATCTTAAGTCACTCAATTTCTGCCTTTTCAGTTAAATTAGAGGTAATAAATAGCTGAAACCTTGGCAGTGTCTGTTCTAAAACTTGTCTCTGGCTGAACTGTGCTTCCTCAGAGAATTAATGAGCAGAAAACTTACATAAGCTCCAAGTTTTCTGTCCTTCTTGCTTGAGCTGTATGAGTGTCAGCAGCTGGATGATGGTGTGATGTCCTTTAGGTGGATGGGTAGAGAGAACAGCATTTCTGGGACATCGGGCACACTCAGCCCAGAATTGGTAGCAGGGAGAACAACTGCAAAAGGGAGAGTTATGCCTTAAGTGTTGTCCTGGCCTGAAAGGTGACTTTGGCAGTAGTGATATCACAGCATTCATGTCCACGTTGCCTTTATGATTCCATGTTCAGTGTGTGTAGTTAGTGAAGTGTTGTTTTCTCTGAAGGCTTAGCTTAGTCCAGTCTTTCAGCATGCACAGGCAGTCGGTCACCACAGGTAGCAAAGCAAGCACCTTATCAGCAAGTTTGTTAGAGGACACATTGTATTTGCTTTCCACAAACTAAGGTATCTTGGTGGTTTGTTTGGTATTTTTTTTTTTTTGTCTTTTTACTCTAGCTATTCTTTGAAACTTAGGTATTGATGTATCAAAACTTGTGTACTCCCACGTTGCTGTAAGCCACCTTTGATGGGAAAGCTGAACAGGGCTGCTCCTGCTGGTATGTGCATCTCGTTGACTAAAATGTGACCTTCTATTGAGAACAGCAAAGTGTAGCGTGCTCTCCCTCCTCTGAGGAAAAAGAATACCTTTTGGCAGGTAGCTTGCTGTGTGTTTGTGCATTGTGTTGAGTATGATTCCTGATGTACCTAATTACCTTGAAATAGCAGACAAACATTTCTTTATGCTGACTTGTTCAAAAATATTTTTGTTACAACCTTGATGTATAAGGATGTGCCATTTTTTGAGGTGTTTCTCAGCAAACATTCTATAAGTGCAGCTATATTGTTTGTAATATAGTTTTGAAAGGGGCCAGGCTGGATGAGGCTCTGGGCAGCCTGATCTAGTGGGAGGTGTCCCTGCTCATGGCAGAGGGGTTGGAACTGGGGGATCCTTGTGGTCCCTTCCAACTCTGACAGATTCTGATCTGTTTTGGCAGAGGACTTTGGAGCCCTGGTGGCTCGGTGGTTGGACTTGATGATCTTGTAGGGCCCTTCCAACCTAAATGATTCTATGATTCTATGATTATTAAGCCCTTAAAACTAAAGACATTTTTGTCCATTTGAGAAGTTCATGTGCACGACAGAAAGCAGTTCAGCTGAAAGCATGTGGTGTGGCTGCTCCTTTTCATATGTAGGATGTATGTCAGTATGGTGGGAGGTTGTTTGGGCATTTTTTTCTCTCTCACTTTCTGTTACTGAATATTAGGAAGCTTAAGGAAAATATCATCTGCATTTTTAACCTTGCTGAACAGCCAGCCTGCTCTGAAGCTCCTGATTAGTGCAGAATTTGATCAGAAAGTGTGATTGAGAGTAGCAGCTTGTCACTGTGTGTGATTAATGACAGCTCCACCTGCCATGGAGCTTCCTAAGTGGTAACAGCAATCCAAACTGGAGTGTCCTCTTCACTGAGTCACAATGTAGCTTGCAGATTTATTCCCCCATCTCCTCTCCCCCCCCCCCCAAAGAGTGTGAAGCCAAAAGAAATCATCAGAAATACATGTACAGATTCAGGCTTACAACAGCAAACTGCTGGCCGGTGTGGTGAAATGGTGGTGCAGAGAGCAGTGCAGACCTATTAGTGGTTTTGGGTAAATGGAATAAATACAAGTATGCTGTGCTGCTCCGAAAATTGGTACTGCTACTGCAAGATGCTACACTGGATTAGCTCAGGAGTGCTCACCATGCCTGAGCAGGCTGTCCCACTGGCAGTTTGGGCTGCTCTGACTGGATTTCAGCCATTTTCAGGCTAGTTCTCTACGAATTCTCAATGAGAGCTCTTATTACATTTTTTATTTGCATTTATTTCTCAATACTTAAGTCAAAATTTAACATTGCCTCCCAGCACCTCTCCCTGCTAAGCTCTTGTTTGGCTTGCACTCTCACCAAAACCTGCACAGTGGTAGGAGCAAGCTTGTATGCCCTGCTTGGCTTTAGAGAGCAAACCAATCGGGTACTGCACCTGGAGGAATAAAGGTGTCTGGAGTATATTCCTCAGTAGCTGATGATTTCTGTATGAATGAAGTCTTGAAGATATATTTAGTGACTGATCTCACTAATATTATTCTGTAGAGGAGTCTTTTACACTGATAGTTGGGCAAACCATGTCCTGGATTATAGGGACCTGCTCTGGGGAAAGCATCTATCTCTCTGATTGGCAAAGAAATTAAACCTCTACTAAAATGAAACTATGGAAGTATCACTAGTGGTAAGTAATGTGCTTCTAAATTGTGTATCAGTGAGAGCTGCTCCTGCTCCCTTGTTCTGATGCCTTAGGTAAACACTGTACATAAGTGTTCCTTACAGTTCTGTGGCTGACAGATCTCAAATAAGAATACCTTAAAAAAAAAAAAAACAAACACAAATTATAATATTATTAATATTTCTTTTTTCCTGGCATGCAGCACCAGCTGTAGGTGGTTTGTCCTGGTAAAGCAGGTGGTGGTCAGGGTGATGCACAGGGAGTAAGGATGTCTGATAGTAGGAAGCATAGGCAGGCTGAGGGAGTTCTGTAGCAACGCTGGAGGTCTGGAAGAAAAGAATTTGAGAGGTGGCTGTGGTGGAGTGTGAGGGTGACTCAAGCACATTCTAGCATTGATCACTGTTCTTAAAATAAAAGCTGCTTGCATTCATGGCAGTGAGGGTGGGATTTCTCTCCCCTTACTTCAAACATCTAAGTTTAAGCTCCTTGCCCCAGGGTGCCTGCACAGTCAGGATAAAGTGCCTGCACACTCCAAATGTGCCCATTTTGTAGACTGTAGGTGCTGACCTTAACTTGGGGTTAGCTTCTCTCTTGGCCAGTTTGTGCTTATGATCTGTTCCTTTACTGTTAAGCTCATGAAGTTCAACAAGACCAAGTGCAAGTTCCTGCACTTAGGTTGGGGCAGTCACCGGTATCCATACAGAGTGAGTGATGGACTCAGCGGGGATATTGGTAGATGAAAAATTGGACATGAGTTGGCAGTGTGTGCTTGCTGCCTAGAAAGCCAATGGCATCCTGGGCTGAATGGAAAGAAGTGTAGTCAGCAGATCAAGGAAGATGATTCTCCCCTTCTGTTCTCATAAGGTTCCACCTAGAGTACTGTTGTAGAGAGGCAGCCACTCTTCTCTCACAGGTAACTGGTGATAGAAGAAGAGGGAATAACCTTAAGCTGCACCAGGGGAGGTTTAAACTGAATATTAGGAAGAACTTTCTCACTGAAAAGATTGTCAGGTAGTGGAACATGCTGCCCAGGGAGGTGGTTGAGTCCACATCCCTGGATGTGTTTAAAAGCCATGTAGATGTGGTGGTTGGGGATGTGGCTTAGAGGTGGACTTGGTAGAGTAGGGTTAATGTTTGGACTCGATGATCTTAAAGGTCTTTTCCAACCAAAGTGATTCTGTGCTTCTACGGCATCCCATTCTTGAGTCCTCTGTTCAACACAGACCTGGACCTGTTGGAGCGAGGCCAGAAGAGGGCCATCAAGATGGTTGGAGGGCTGGAACACCTCTCCTGTGAGGACAGGCTGAGGGAGTTGGGGTTATTCAGCCTGGAAAAGAGAACGTTCTGAGGAGGCCTTACTGTGGCCTTTCAACACTTGAAGGATGCTTACAAGAAAGATGAAGAGAAGCTTTTTACCAGAGTCTATAGTGACAGGACAAGGAAAAACGTTTTTAAACTGAAAGAGGGTATATTTAGATTAGACATAAAGTATTTTTACAATAAAGAGAAAAAAAGTGCTTCAGAGAAAACCACTTTGGTGTTGGTATGTGGCCGCACTGGATGTTGCAGTTATTCCAGGTTCAACCTGAAATTTCCTGCTCTGGCTGCCTCTGTGCTGCTTGCTTCCAGTGAGCCTCCTCGGTGCTCTCTGCTGGGTAAAAGTCTGACACCCTTTTAAACAAAACCACCAATTTTCCAGTGCTTCTGTTTTGAATGCAGCAGGAGATGGCGTGTGCGTAAGTACTTTCTGCAGCCTGTGCCTCTGTCTGCAGTGTGAATTAACATCAGTGTTTTGTCTTAAAAAAAATGTTACCACATAATGTTGTTGCATGCCAGTGTGACAATCTAACAGGACCACTGCATCCAACTTTCCCCCCATCTTTCTCTACTTATTGCAGGAAATGCTATCAATTCAGCTAATGGGGAAGGCAAATACAGTAATGTGCAAGTATTTGTATTTTGGCAAGCTGGTGTCACTGCGATATACAGGCCTGTCTCTCCTAGTCCTTTGGTTTCAGGAGATGATACACTAGTTATTTCCATTTCCTGTCCTTGCCACACAGTCTGAAGAGCAACATCTCTTAAAATGCAAACATAGAACGTAACGTCTGGAGAAATACTTGATGTTATTTGCCTTAAAAATGTGCAGTGGAGAAGGAAATGCTAGATGTTTGGATGATAGGGACTTCTATGGTGCTTTTATTGTAGGCCAGCATTACTGACTATACAAGCACATCAGCTCATCCTTTAATTTGAGGTGCTAAGGAAGTATTTCTGTCCCTAATTGAATTTGGAGCCAACTAGTAGATTGTTGCTTGGCCCAAAATCCCCCAGACCTTGGTAAAAGAGACAGTGAGAGCCAACTGGTACTGAATCTGAGTCCTGTTCCCTACTAGGCTGTTTGGAAACAGGACGCACACCTTGAGTTTGCAGAGTAGCATGGCTTTGAGACACCGTGGGCATTTCCTCCTGACAAAGTCCAAGAGATCCTGGCTGTTACCTAGGCTGGGTAACAGTGTTCCTGATCTGGCCTGTGGCAGTTAACTCTGCAAATCTCTTGACGCCTGTTCAAGGGAGTTAAGCTTGGAAGAAAGCACATCAAAACCTACATTATTCCCTGCAAGCCACGGGGTTGCAGCTTATACACGGTGACTTACATGCAATGACTTGATCAGGAATCTGGGTGATCAGAAGTTGGTTATACTGCAAGGCTAATAATATTTTATAAGTGGTGTGAAGCTGGTGGTGATTGTGAGTTTTTATTCCTTTCTGAGTATTTCAGTTTGAGTAATTGTGCAAAATGAATGGTATTTCTTTAGTTGATACTGAAATTCATTCTAGGTCTGTAATTTTATTGTAACTTTCCTGATACCTAATTCTCATACTGCATTAAAGTCAGAAAAAGTTTTAAGTGTACCATTGTTTACTTCTATTGAAGCGGAATTTTACCTGCTGACCTATGAAGGACTCTTAAAATAAAGTGAGTTTTGCTGTGCATGAAATGCTATTAAACTTAGATCTAAACAGAATGAATATATATCTTGTGAAGTCGATTGATGTGCAGAATATGAAGCATCAGCATATGCTTAAGTTGCAAAATGAAAATTAAAAGCCCTCGTTAAATTTCTTAGTCTATAACTGAGAAACCAGGTGCTTAAGTTGTTTAGAAGCATGGAAAATTTAGCTTTAGTTTCTGGCAAGTTGCAAACAGGTATTACAGTAACTTTCCTGTCAGAAAAGTGACTGTAAAAAGGTGATGTCTTGCTCAGCGGGTCTGTTTCTAGCCTGTATTTCAGGGTCTATTTTCCTTATTTTCTTTTCTTCCTTCTGATGAATGCCTTTGCTCCTGTTGGTTTTGCAGAGCCAGCACAGAGCTGATGGAGGGGGCTGGCAGGCACAGCGAACAGAATTTACAGTGGCTTTGCCAAATTCTGTGCTGCTGACAGCTGTGAAGCCCACTGAGGACAGTGGGAAGGTGCAGGTGTCCCTGCGCATGGGCTTGGCCTGAGGTCCTCGTGTTACGGGTAGTGATGGGCAACGAGAAGAGTCCAGGATGACTCAGGAGTGGATTGTGAGGTGGGCAGGCAGGAATGTTGAGAGAATCTTTCATTTGCAAACTGAGGCTTGAGATAGAAGCACAGCAAATCTGGAATATCAGAGGGCCTCTTAAAATCCTTTTTTTATCTTCTCTTCTCTTTCCCCTCCATATCCTTTCAAGGGAAATTTTGTTTTCAGTCCATTTAGAAGACTGCTGCTTGCTTGGAGTATGGGAAGGAAAAAAAAAAGGTAAAACTCTAGTTCCTTCTACATGGAGTATTCCATTTTGTGAAAATCACCTTAAACTCATAAGGCTGTGGAACAAGTTCTCTGTGAATTCAGGCCATTTTGCACCTTAAAGGTTTCTCCCTCAAGAAGAGAAGAAAATAACAATAAAAAAAAATCCAGCTATCCAATTAAATATTGGCATTTTGAAAACTTAGACGTAGCAATTAAACAGAACCCCTTCCTCCTCTTATTTTTTTTCTGCCTATTCTAAACCAGCCCAAAGCACTTTTCAAGCTACAAATGGAGGTCATACAACACAACCCGATCCCTATGGTCATTAGCCAGAAAACTGAAATACAGATGTCTCTGGGGCAAAACAAAGTAGTTTTTAAGTAGGACACAACTTTAGGACAAGAAAAATGTCATCGAGCTGAGCTGAGATTTTTCAAGGTAACTAAAGAAGCTGAGCCCTTAGGTTGTGATTTTAAGGGTCTGCAAAGGGACCACAGCCTTAGATATGTGTTTATTGTTGTATTTACCTCTGTTCTCAATGCCCCTTTCTCGCCCCATCTGCCCCTTGATACATGGGGTTTAGTTTCTAGCATCCCATTTTGAAGTTTTCATTTAGAAATGCTGTTGTTCTTCCATTAAAATATCCTGGGAAGGCTGAAGGACTTTCTTTTTAGGCCAAGCATAGGAAATCTTTTCTTTGCTTGGAATAATTTCACTGCTGCGGTAACTGGGGAAATAAAATAATCCTGCGGAACTTGTCAAAATGGGAGCATAAACATAGGCTTTGAAAGACCACATTTCAGCTGGAATGGAAAACACTCTCTCAAGCTCTTATGGCTGGTTGTTGTTTATAGCATTTTGAGAATAAATGCTGTACATTTTAGAAAATCAAGGAAAACAAGATTTTAAAAATAATTACAATTTCTTTAAACGACACTGTTTTGCTCGGTTCCATCATAGCATTTAAATGCATTAAATAGTACATTTAAATCATTAAATAGTTCTGTGAAATGACGAATATTCAATTGTAGCAATTATGATTGATTTTTTTTTTTAACTTTAGCTTACACTAATGGTATCCTACAGGTTGCAGAAGAGCGCCCAAAGATGTGACAGGGAATATTTTTAATCAAAGCTTCAGCCAGGGAAGGCTTATTGAGACCTGCACAGCTTCTGGAACATAACTGTATGGCTGTGAACATGGGATTTCTAACTGTCTTCCCGTTCTGTTAAAGGATTTCTTTAAAAACTGTTGATTATACCACCATCTGGGGACTTGCAGTAATTTTAAGCAGTGTGCAGTGTAGTCTCTGTAGTCATTCTGTGTAGGCAAACACCGTTGGGGATGTGGCAAAGCTCACGTGTGCAGCTGCTGCAGGGTTCTGCTATGCTGACGTGAATTTCATAGGGCTCTTTGGCAAGAGTCCTTGCAAAACTGACTGCACAAGACCCACTTAGAAAATGAGGGGTTTACTTCTTGGGAAGCACATGGAGGAGATGCTGCCTGTCTCCCAAGTGAGTAATTGGGCAGGGTTCTTCATCACTTGCTCTGTACAGGTGCCACCTTCTTGTGTGTTTGTGGTAGGATACTGGTTTGGCAAGCAACCAAACCTAACTTTTCAGGATTGAGGGTGGGACATGAAGCCAGAGTATTATTAATGATTTCAGTGATACCTAACTCTTCTTTCAGAACTGAAGTAACAGATACTGCCCTTCCTATAGACTTATGATTTTTCTTTCAACAAACGGAAGCCCCAAGTGTAATGTCTATGGGAGGAAGTAATGGAATTAAATAAGTGTGTGGGTCTTGCTCTATAATCCACCTTCAGTGCTACTGACCATAAATCTCTGGCTGAGGTTGGTTTTAATATTAAACAGGATTCCGCATTTTAATGGAATGAGCGCACAGCTGAGACATTAGCTCATGAGTCTTAATCCACTGTTACCTCAGATAAATCATTTAGCTTTTCAGTCTGTCTGTCTGCCTTTGAAGCTGTGAAATGGGTACGTTTGTAATCCCTTCCAGAGGAAACTGTGGGAAGGGTTGCGTGACATTAAGTCCTACCCTAGGAAGGGCCCAGGGGAAGCACTTGTTGCAAGGATGCTGCAATGATGTCCTTTTTGTCCAAAGCATGTGGAACTACTGTGTTTTAAGAAGAGAGAAGATGACCAAGAAGTACAAGAGGTTGACTGACCACTAGAAAATTGTGTTGGTTGAGGGGTGGGCTGTCCCAACAAGGGCTGATGGAGCAGGTGGACACACTGCTTGGAGGCTTTGGAGAGGGGAAGGTATACTGGTGTCAAGTCCATTGCTCTACTCTTCTCCTCGTGCAATGTCCTTCAACTCATGTGTTATGCTGTGTTCCAGAACTTCCCTCATCCCTCTCCCCCTTTTATTTTGTTCCCTCAGAAACAACATGACAAAACTAAATGAAAATTAAGAAATTGTCACCCTCAAAATGCTTGTTACCATTTCTTTTTGTAGGGTCTACTTCTCTTTCTCCACCTGCTTCCATCTTTGCTATTTTGACTGGCTTTTTAGAGCAGGCAGTCCCAGCTGTGCGTTGTGAATAGAACTATGACAGTGATTGGTCCCCAAAATTAAACACCTATAGAACAGGAGGTTGTTCCTCTCAGGTGATATTTGCCACTTCTTGATTCAACCTCTCTTAACCATCTGCAAGGTCGTCGGAGAGGTCCTGCAAATCCGGGCTTTAATTTGATGATTTAACTTTGTTGTTTGATGTTTCTTGTTGTGGTGGCTGTTGAGAGTGATCCTGCTGGGTCTGTGAACACAACATCTGGCTGACATGGAGTCTGAGTGGAAACATGGGTAGTAAATGTACAGTGAGCCTACTTGTTTGCTGGGTATGGTATTTTCCCTCTAGGATTGTTTTTTATGCGTAAGTATATCACAGCAAAGTCACTGGCACAGTGACTATCTTCAGCAGTGTTTTAGATGAGTATTATTTTAGGGCTGGTAGCCTCCTACTGATCTTTCTGATTCAGATAATGCTAATTTAAAATGCATTTATATTTATGTTGATATATGTGATGGGAAGAGAGCTACTTCTCACCAGAAGTGCAAGTTGAAATGAATGCTTTACACTGAAGAGATTCATGGGTTAATTTTTTCTGAAGAGATTTTGAGATAACTCTTTCAAAACCAGACTCTTTGTAGTTTAATGTCTGGTCTCCTTTCCTATTTGGAAATGGGGAAACTGTTCTTTCCTCCAGCTATTTTCAGTGAGCCAGTTCCCTGAATTTTGTAGAGGAAGGATAATATTTAAGTCATGAAGCGGGCTGTCAGAAGCTTGCTATGCTATTTACAGTATATTTGAAGTAACAGTTATGAAAGATGGAAAATAGTCACCTCTCACAGTATTAAACATCAAGTAGCTCGGCTAAGCTGTTAATTAAAACTATATGAAATGCAGTGTAGTGCCACATTAGGCTGTGTGAATGAATGAAGATGATTTTCTACCAAAGAGTAGAAGTCAGCATCTAAGAAAAGTAAATACAGGAAGATTAAAGCTGGATTTTTTTTTTTTAATGGCATAAACTAGATAGGAAAAATAATCGTTCTCTGTTGTCCATCAGAAGATGCTTTGTAGCTTTTCAGTGGAGAGGCAAAATCTTTGTGACTCAAGAGCTGTATGTTCCATCCCACACCATAATGCTGAGAGATCTGCAAGGATAAATGAAAACTAAAGACCTATGGACATAAAACTTTCCTGAATGTGATATTTTGTTACCTATAAGTGAAAAGAGATTTTTTTAAAAGCCTGGGAATGGCATGACAGAAATTGGTAAGAATTAGTAAGTAGATTTGTATTTTTATACTGTTTACACTGCAGTTGTGCAGTGTCAGAAGAGAACCTTAAAAACTGGCCTAGATAAGGAGTTTGGTTGAGTACAGAGAGTCCCACAGTGGCATCTGGTCAAATTAAGAAGTTAATCTCTTCTGTATCACAAACGATCAAATGTTACACTTTGGCTCATGGGTAAGTGCTCATTAGTGTCAGGAGCTTCTGGTATTGCATTTCACTGGCCTGGGGAGACCTTCTCTGTGCTGTGACTGTGCCACTCCAGGGAAGGCTGTGTTTGGGCAGAATAGGCACTAGCATGGCTGTGTTGCCCCATCATCCCCAGACAAGGGGACTGCATAAGCTCCTGGATGTCTGTGAGGCCACTGGTGTGGAGGGGACCCAAGCAGTGTACAAGTCTTGCAGCTGACTGGGTAGAGAAGGAAATGCAGATGTCCCTGAAAGGATGGATACACAAAAGGTTTTCCTTGAGCAGTTTTACCTGAATCCAGCCCTTAGCATGCTCCTGAGGAAAAGTGGATATTTGCAGGGCATTTGGCCACCAGCCCAGCTTTCAGGCCATTCATAAACAGAGTGAAGATGTAGTCTTCTGCATCCTGTGTTTTGATACTTTGTCTCCTGCAGCTATTGGCAACAGGTAGAGGCAGTGATGGAGTGCTTGTGAAGTTTCCCTGTGGATAACTGCTGTTTGGAGAAATGTAATGTGTGATGTGAGAGGTGGGGAGGAGGGGGTTTTACTTTCCTTTCCACGTTACCATCATTTCACACTAGTGTCATTTCACAGGGGTCATGGAGACAGTATTCAGCGTGCACTCTTTCTGCTCTTTCCTTCAGAGGGGTAGAAGGAAAAAGGTTTGATACTCTATAGCTTGTCTTCAGGCACCTGTGGTTCAGCATGGGGCTCCCTGGACAGCCTCTGTAGTTGGGAGGTGGATTGGGCAGGTGGAGTAGGTAAAACAAACATGAAGTCTTTCAATTAAAATTTGCCTGTCACTTGCTATTCAGATGTGTCCAAGTGGTATGTTGATGGGCTGATTTTGGACTTAAGTGCTCTTTTGTAGATGCTGAGCTGTGTTTTTTGTTTGATTGTGTTTTGTGGGTTTTCTGTTTGTTTGTTTTCCCTATCTAAGCGCTATAATGTAAGAGCTTATGGGACTGAAAAATGAATAGTTTGAAGTATACCCTCAGTAAAGCAGCTGGGTGGGGATCTCTAAACAAAATCTTCCCTGCCTCCAAAAGATCTCATTAGGAAAAGAATGCAGGAAAAACAAGATAGTGTGAAAACTGAGCTCTGGTGTCACAGCCCAAGTACCCAGTTGTGGCTTACCTTCCTTTCTGTTGCTGCACACCAGAAGCTGATGGGATCGTAAATGACTCTCTGTTAAATATATGCAAGCCAGATTGTACAAAGCAATGATTTAAAACAACAACGGTCTTTCATCTTTGGTGAAGCCAACAAATATTATAAAATCTAAATTGTCTGGAAGAAGTAGTTTATCTTTGCATCCTGACAGCCTTCAGCAGCTGAAATATATTAAATGCACTCAATTCTAGCTTTGGAGCCTAGATTTAATGAGATGCTCAGAGGGAAATCTTTGGATGGGCTTATGTAAATAGCACAAATGGGCCACTATGTTGTCACGGATAACTATTTTTTTCAACTTTTGTTCCATTTCTGTAAGTAATCATTTTATCAGACAACACTTACATCTGCTCTTTACCTGTCCTTTTTGAAAATAATTTTCAACAGTAACAAATAATGATAGGTTGGAAATGGAGTCCTGTCACTGATGCTACTGAATAACAACTGGTGAACATCGAGCGGTGTGTGAGCTGCCAGGATCTTCATGGGTGCAGGATGCTGGGTTCAGCCCCAGCCTTCCAGTTTGTGACTATGGGCACGAAGAACGGAGGAAGAAAAAAGGGAAGGGTGTGATGTGGGTTAAAGCAGAGAAGAAAGTGTTTTGCTGTTGGTCTCTTATCCTAAAAAAATGTGTAACTGATATCTGAAAGGTATTGGAGCTCACGCTTCTGTGCAACTCACTTTCTTCTAAGGTAGCATTCTGTAATTTCACTGAGCAATCTGCCCTTCTCATTCACCACTGAGTATAGCTCAGTGATGAGAGATGTCATCTGTTCTCAGCATCTTCCATTTAGTTAGGAAATGGCCTGGGATGTTTTTAAAAAGGACATTCTCGCATTAATATGAAAGCAAAGTCATGTTTCAGCGAAGAAAAATATGATCATGTTTTAGCAAAAATAAACCAACAAAGGTTGTTTTATTAGGAAGCAGAACAACCCTTGGAAACACTGAGGGTTGCATTAAATTGTAGAAGAAAGTTAGTTAATTTGGTCTGGTATCTGCTCACTAAATATGAACTGAAATTGTTGGAAGTGAAAGAATGCCCTCTCTTTTCCCTCTTAAAATAAGTTAGTCTAAAAAGTATGTGCTCTTAGTTTCTCCTCCAGTGTGAATGCAAGCTATAGATTCTGGGTCTACTGCTTTTGGTTTTTGCAAAATATTTCGATTTGTATCAGAAGGGCACTTGGGAATTACAGCCAAGATTGTGAGTCCAGCTGACCTAGACACTGCTCAAGCTCCTGAAGGGAATCCTTCCCCTAAATAAGCAAATCAATGCGTGGAGAAGGGAACCAGAGACCTACCACATACATGAGGCCTCAGATGAGTCTTTCTGACCTGAATCCAATGCCATTTGTTCTGTGTTATCTAAGCCTGCTTCTTTCCTGTGCCATCAAGGCCAGCAGTCTTTGATGTGATCTAGTCTTGCTTATTTGCCAAATAGTGGTCACTTTTGGGTACCACAGGGTTATTGTTTTTCAGCCTTCTCTGCATGTTTTTTTCCAGTGGTTTAACTACCTGTGTAGGTGTTGGCAGATGTTTTGGCCTTGTCAGTATGACAGATTTGAAATGTTTTAATCCCATCCTGGGAAACCTCAGTTTTGATGACCTGTTTATTCATTGGCTTCATTTATTTTAATACTTGGTCCTTCCCAGAGGATTTGTTTTGAAGGTATTCAAATGTCCAGCTGCAGTTTCAGATTTTGTTTTCATTGCTGGACAGTAAGCTGGAAATAACTTTCAAGTTGCCTCCCTTACCCCTCCTCCAGTGGTTAAATCATGCCAACATGTGTTCTGTCTGTGCTCCAAGGGTTTGTTTTTTCTCTTGCTAAGTTGGGTGGATTGTTTGTCTTGCTGTTCTTTTCCTTTCTTAGAAAATGCTTAACTTGTGGCTGAGCCTTGGGGTTTTTGCAAAATTAATATTAAAAAAACAAACAAAAAAAAAAAACCAAACATAATCCAAATGAAAATAATTTTTTTGTTTTCGTTTGAAGTTAATACTCCATGTGGGATGGAACCCCCTCCCCTGCTCTCTTCAGTCTTTGTTTATTGGCCGTGTTACTACTTGGAGAAGATACATTTATTGCACTCTTCTAATCAGAATCACAGAATGGTTTGGATTGGAAGGCACCTTTAAAGATCTTCTTTTTCCAAATCCCCTGCCATGGGCAGAGGTGTCTTCCATTAGATCAGGTTGCACAAAACCCTATCCAGCCTGGCCTTGAACACTTACAGTGATGAGGCATACAGATCTGTAGTAGTAGTGCCTTTCTGGTGGAGAAGGTGGTGTTGGGGTTGGGCATTGGTAACTGTTTTAAGACCATTTGTTTGAATTTGAGTTTACTTTCACTATGCAAGATACACACAGATGGTGGTTTTACTTGTGTTCCATGTTACATCACCTAAGAAGGTTTCTGTGAGGGTATCATGGGGGGAGGGGGGGGGTTCCTGCCCCTGAGGTTCAGGAAAAGAGACTGGGAGAGCATTTCCATTTGATATGCTGTTGTTAGGTTTTGAATCAGAAGACTGTGGGTTAGCTACAGCTTTGCTGCTTCCTTCTTCTGTGGTAAAGGTGATGCTGGAGGAAACTTCTTGTTTTCTGCTGGAAGGAGCATAATGTCTCTTTAAGTCATATTTATCTGATCTTTGGGTATAATTCTGTTTTCCCATTTATTCCACCTCTGTGTGCTTTTCCAGATCTGGAAGAATTTGGGGATTTTTTTTATCAGTCATCTTTTCATTTCAAAGTTTTATTATATTCCAAGTTGGTTTTCACTGGCAGCTTCCCCCTAAGCTGCTGTTAGTGTATTTTTCATGCCATTGTCTGTGGTGCAAAATGTTAAATAGCTAAGCCATGACTGTTTAAGTTCTCTGTTAAAGCCAGTGTTTTTCAATAGAGTTGACCTGCTTAACACCTCTCCAAAAGTTATGGATATCCTCCCATTACACACTTTTGGTGCAGGTTTTTCCTTTGTAGGCGATAGCAGCTTTCTGGGTCAAGCCCCGGAACTTCGGAGGCATTTTATTTTAGCTTCTTTCAAAAACTACCAGCTTATTATCATTAACTACATGATTCTTATTTTCAGGCTGTTTTTTTTTTTTCATTTTATTTTATTTCTGATGTCAGCTGCTTTTTTCTCTGAAGCTGTATGAGAAGTTGAATGTGTTGTATCATCATTCCTACAGACAATATCCCCTGTTTCTGATTTCTGCATCTCCAAAATTACCTTCCATTGTGGGAAGCGTTTGGCATATAGCCTGTAACATGGCAACTTTGAATTGTGTTGGGTATGCATCTTACAGTCCATAAAATCTTTTATTGATACTGATCTGAAATTGCCACTGTAATCATGTTTAGTCCTCCAGTGTGGATTTTTCTCAGTAGTTTTTGTTTTGCCTTTCTGAAGTTTGTTTTTGTTCTCGCTTTGCATGAAAAGTGATCAGATCAGATGTCAGCTGCACTACACACTTTAATATCCTGGATAAGTTGAGCTATGTTTTCATTCCAGTAGACAGGTTTTTAATCTGATCTATGGATAGATATCTTACTAGTGGAATGAATATTCTACCAACAAGAAACCCCAGAGCGATTTTGTCAGTCTTTTGCCATCCTGACTCTCTTTATTATTTTTATTTATTTCCAAGCACACTTACCAATTTTATTCTTCTGTTGTTGGGACTCTGCAGTGTAAGCTGATGTCATGGCTGAGAACGCTGTCATTGTTGGTAGCAAGCTGCAAGTTCAGCAGCACAGTTGTCTGTTGGTGTGCAGTATCCTGTAATTGTCGTTTTCCTGTATCACATCTGAAATGCAGCTTGCAGAATTTGGCTGTTAATTGGCTCCCACTCCTTCAGCACTTTTTTCAGCATTAGAAATCCTAATTTAATGTTGCTCTTTCTGCAGGGAGGGAGAACCATTTTCACATTTTGGTTCATCCTGCCTATGACAAATTCTTATATTTAGTTCTATCTTTTAACCCACCGCTCAGCATCGACATAAGCTGTGGATTTTGAGAACACGCTCATCTGTTTTCTCTGTTCCTTGTGTAGCCTTTGACCCTGCTGATTTCTAGTATCCTGGAGAGCTATAATTGTAGCTGGTAGAGAAGCATTCATTTTAGAAATTGCTATTGCATTTGGAATATGTTACTGCCACTCCTCTGTGTCTTTCCCAGCTGTGTGGTGCTGTGCTGCTGGTAAAAGGGGAATGGGAGCACTCCAGTATCCAGTTCTGTCAGTCAGCCTCAACAGCCTAGCCTGAGAAGTTACTGAAGGAGATTTGACTAACCCAGGCCAGGAGAGGCTTGCAAAGTGCAGTAAAGATGACAACATTACTTGAAAGGTAACTATGACAAGTGGCAGAACGTAGCCGCTATCTTCAGCTGCCCCTGAATGTCCATGGGCAGAGCTGGCTTGTCAGAGCCTCACTGTTCAGATAATTTCTTGAAAGGCTCAATTTTTGAGACATTCTTTTAGCATGCAGTTTGTTGTAGTGGCAGTTGTTTGGCTTGTTGACTTAACTGCACTACTTGTTTGCTTGTCAAGTCTGTAGTTCACTGGTGAGGGTAACTGGGAAGTCAGTGGGTCTGTAAGACAGCCAGTAACTTGCTTTTCATGTGATTCTTACTATTCTTGACCTGCCTATACTGGGGAAAGTTGCCACTCTTGGTGCAGCTCACAAGGTTGCCAGGATGTTCCCAAGTCTGTTCTGCCACATCCCCATGCAGATGCTACGGCAGAGCCCCCTCGCCCAGATGTTAAATTTTAAATATCTTTTTCTACTTAGTGTTGGATGCTTTCCCATTCCTAGCTGTGCTCAGTCTTTTTACACAAAAAGTATGTGCTTTTGAGAGTTGAAATGATTGCAAAATTGTTCTACTTAATTTTTATTCTTTATTTTTTAGATCCAGCTTTGTGTGCATGGCAGTGAAATACCTTCTTATTGCAGCTGTGAAATTTGTCTGTGTAGGAAGTCCAAAATGATACTTGACTTGCTGTCATCTAGTATGGCATGCTGATCTGTAATCTTCACTCCATTACCACATGGAGGTTTCTTGGCTTTCCCTCTATGTCTGTAACTACATATTAAGATATATATATTTAAAAAAAAAAAAATAAGAATGCCTTCTGAATGCAATGTGAGTATTATTTGATTGTCTTTAATTTGTGTGACAGAATCACAGGGAAAAGATGTGCAAGCATTCATCTCCAGCTTTCCTTGGGTTGTTGGGCAGTGTTAGATACTGCTGGTAACGCAGATAATCACAGGTGGAGACTGTGCTGCAGAGGATAATCTCTTGTTTGTTACATCGAGTGCTTTTTCTTTTCTTCTCCTGTTTTTTAATGAGTCCCTTTCTGAAGCAGGCTAAGCCTAGTTGTCATTTTATCAAATCCCAGTTGGTGATTGCTATTAGCAACAAGATAACACGTTTTCACAAGCTTGCACCTGTTTTGTTTTTTTTTTTTAAGAGTGTGTGGTGCTTTGCACATAAGCTTTGTCTCTTGGGTTATAAGGGTTCAGTTTGAATAGCTGATTCATGTTCAGTACTTAGATACTTAGTACTTTGGCTCTGTGAGAAGCTGTAATGTGCTTTGTTGGGCTTGCATTTCACTAAAGTAACCTGGAGAAGTTTTAAATGCAGAGATTTTCATGTCTCCTAAACATTAATGAGTTACAGTTGTAATGAATGGAAGGCAAAAGCTGAGGTGCCACTCCAGGTATGAGGATTTTTTGTAAGAAGTAAAGCTTGCTTGATAGAGGATCTTTGTAGCCTTGATCAGTTAATTGCTTGATTTAATAACTCAAGTTCTAATCAACCATGAATATCCATGAGGCAGTTACTGAGGTCCTTCCCAGCAGATCTTCTGCAGACAAAGGACTGATTAAGCTGAATCCAACATTCCTTACAGTCAATGAAAAGGGTGTTTTATTGTTTGTGAAGGCAGGATCCAGGCCTGTGGCTCTAGAAACAATGAGGTGATTTAACAACTCAGCCTGTGTTCCACTTGTTCCCTACCACTCACCCCACCACTCCGTTTGGATTATCTTAATTTTCCTAATAGAAACCATATTGACTTTAAGATTCCTGTCTGGGGTGGTATCTCCATGAGCTTCCAAGGTGCCAGCAAGGCAGAGTTTCAGAGGGGACTCTCATGTTTCAAACTGATGTAGGGAGGAAGAAAATCCAGGATGGTTTTCTGGCACCTGACCCCTGAGTTTTCAATATGTCATCTGCAGAAAACTTAAATCTCCAGTGTTTACATCTGACTCTGCTGAGTCTTCCCATCGACAGTAAGTAACATCTCCATGTTCCAGCACTGTTCTGAGTAAACATGTTTTTAGGAAGCAGAGTGTATCTGTTCTGGCTGTAGAATGCACAAGAGGAGTTATACCATGTCAGTTGTTCAGGTTAAGTTGTTCTTAACTACCTCTTGGGAAAAAAAAAAAAAGAAAAAAAACACAACAAAATAATAAAACAGATGGAGAGCTTTGTTTCTTCATATCTTTTTGTGACAGGCAAGATCCTTCTCACAGAATTACCTGTATTAAATTATGGATGAATTGTGTAGCTAGACTACCACAAACTTAAGTATTTTCTAGCCATTCCCCACAATGTTTGTCCCAAATGATGGTCCTCTATAGATATTCCTGTAATTTCATTGTGGGATGAGAAAAACTATATCCCCATGCAGCAGAGTCCTTGGTGTTGGGGTTTCAGTGAAACGAGTGTGAGAAAGGAGCTTTGGATCTGTTTTTGTTTTTGTTTGCAGTCCTTGAGCAAATGTTGCAGGAAACTTCTAGTACCTGCTAAACTTCAGGGGGAAAAAAAAAAAAAAAGCTTTTCTTGGTGAATTAACTTGCATTTTTATTTTACATGGAGGTTTGCCATGGTTCCTGTGCCAAGGTGCTGGGGAGATGCTGCATATGCTCCCTTGGGGCAACCAGAGCCTTAGCCCAGATCTTTGGAGATACCAGGGAGGAAAACAAGATTGGTGCTAACTAGTTCCCTAGGGGGTTTTTGCTCAGCCCTCTGTGTTGGGAAGCTGTTGTAAAACAGTCTTCTGAGTGAGGAGCAGCAAGGTTCCAGGCTGCTGGGGTGTTGGGTCAGAGCAATGGGATCCTCACAGAAGAGCTCTGAAACGTAGCTGTACCTATAGCTAATTAACTCACTTCCTGAACTTGTATGCCTTGCAAGAATTGGGAACATTTCACAGGATGTAGAGCAGCTGATCACAACAAATATGGGGTTTTGGATTTGAGGGTTTTTGTTCCTCTCTCAACAACAGCTTCACTAAGCTGCCAGTTAGAGCAGCACAGGCTGAAGTCCTGTCTGGGGTTTAGACCATCCAGATGCTTGATGCTTGATGCCCTCTTTTGGCTCTGTATACCTGAGGTTGCTTTCAGTGCTATAATTTTGTCTCAGCTTGATTCTTTAGGGCTACATCTGTATTGGTGAACTAAATAAGACCAGTGTACAGACTGGAGTGTAGTGTGCATTTGGGTGATCTTTGCATGCTCCTGGGCAGAGTTTTGGGTTTCCCTGAACCATGCCCAGGTGTGGGGATGTCTCTGGAGGCAGGGTGGGCAAGAATGCATCTCTGGAGGAGAGCTCAGGCATAGAAATGGGAACTATGTTGTGCCAGAAATTTGGCACTGACCTGCAGTGCTGTTTACTGGTATAATATATTTATTAAGGCTAAGAGTTCCTGATGTCCAATTTTGATTTTTTTGGATGGCTGCAGCTCACAAGCATGTGTATGTACATACAGATGTATGGTGTGACATGGCAGAGTTGTTTCTGCCTGGTGGAGGGCAGGTTTGCCTTCCTCCTGTGCCAGAGCAGAGAGCAGGAGAGCCACCCTGCTGGGAGAGGTGAAGGGGCCCTACACACGTGCTCACATCCCATACTGTGCCTTGATAGCCTGGTGGTTATAGCTGCCTCCTGGAAGCTGAAGGTGGGGTTTCAGATCTCAGACAGTGGAGGGGATTGAACCATAGATGTCTGCATTTAAGGCAAGTGCTTCAACCACTGAGCCATTGAAGGGAAGTGGAATGATGCTTTTGAACTGCTTAAGTGGAAGAGGTGAAACAAGCTCCCGTTTTCTATTACTGCCAGCAGAGGGGAAAGGAGATGAAACAAAGAGCAAGCTCTGGTAGGGAGATCACGCCTGAGAAGCTGGAGTGAGGGTTTTGCCTCCCCACAGAGAGCCAGATGTTGCAACTGGGCTTGTGCTGGACCCCTGCCTGCCCAGCATCCCAGCTGTGAGCCCTGCTCCTGGGGTGGCTCCCACCTTCTGCAGACACTGCGTCGCCGTTCGTCATCTACCCTGCGTTCAGTAACTAGGAGTTGTAAGGCTCATTCACACAATGTTTTAAAGGTAGCATATAACTACAGGGCCATGTGATTATTTTTTTTTAGATATATTTCTCCTGATCTTAATGTTAATTCCACCGTAATGCACTTAAGTTCCAACCTCAACAGAGTGTTACGTGGTCAGGTCTAATTCTGGGGCTTTGGAGATGCCTTTATAGAATACTTGTGAGTTTTCAATCCTTTTTTGGTAGCGTATTCATCTTTGACACTTGCAGTTCCATGAAATACAGCCTTGAATTGATGAAATTAACTTTTCTTGATCCAAGAGATTAAATGTGGCTGTAAATTTTTAAGCAGAACCAGTTGCTGCAATTCCCCATCAAAGAAAAACTTGTGGACTTGAACGAGTAAGACTTAGGGAGAGTGTTCTCTTGGGGAAGCTGATTAGTTAATACTTAAGAATATCTTTTTCTTTCCTCTCCCCCTGCATCTCCAGACCTGAAACAACACAAACGTTTCCTAGATCAAAAGAATGCTCAGGTCCCTTTTATCGGACAAATATCACAAATGATAGGCTCCTACTTTTCACTTGAGTAATGGCACGGGCTTTCACGATGCCTTTAATAAACTTTAAAGTAGGTCATAATACCCACTGCTGCATCCTTAAACCGGTATAAATCTTGGTTTCCAGAGTTTTAATTACAGTGGCTGCTCCCATTAGGTGGTCTTGTTTCATGGCAGGATGCTAGACAGCTCTCTTGCTCTAAGTCATTTATGTGGACTGCGGGTATGTCTGTCAAACCATAATGAGCAATGAAAGAATGAAGAATGTTAATTTAACTGATGCTGCTTTTGCTGTTAACGTAAGTACCACCAGCTGCACCTCGTAAACAGTGCTGTTTGCTTGCCTGCACATCCCTATTCAGTGAGACCTCCTGTGATTGATAGAGGCAGAATTAGACTGATGGCTTGCATGCCACAACTTTCCTGTAGCCCTACTTCTCTGAATGCTTTCTTGTTGCAAGAGACAGCTCTGAAATTTTAATTGCTTTTCAAACTAGCGAGTGCTGCTCGTGTCAAATGCTGATAATTGGTGTATGACATGGAGGTATTATAAATTAAGGGGAGGTCAGTGTAGATAATGCAAGTATTACCTGCTGGAGGAATGATGGTTGGGTAGAAGTGACACTTAGGAGATGCTTGATTTGGTGTCGGGAGGTTCTCAGTGCTCACACATGGCTGCTTAAACAATGGGCTCTAATGGGAAAGGACTGGCTGCAACAATAGTGGTGCTTGAAGTCACTTTATAATTAGAGGAAGTACTGAATAATGCAAAACTCCACAAATGTTTGGTTTGTTTTTGTTTTCTGGACCATTAAGTGTTCATGTAAACCTTCAAAATAAAGCTTCCTGACTCCTTTCACCTCTCACTTGTGGTGTGCACTGAGCAAAAGCACATTTTGTTCCTTTCTGGCAGGTTGTTAGGAGAGTGATGAACCCCAAGAAGTTGAAACAGGCCATGTATTCTTCAGTGCCAGCTCATCCAGAAGCATCTCTCCTTCCTGTCCTTGTTCCACTGATGGTGCTCCAGTAGTTCTTAGCATGAAGCTGCTTCCCAATGACATCCTGTCCAACATTTTTTTCTTTACCTTGATGTTTTCTTCAAGTATTTTTCATCTCTGGCACAGTTCCATTTTCACTCTGTCCTGACATATACAGTTATTTTAGAGGTGATTTACTACATGTTTCCATTTTTACTCCCAAGTATGTCAGAGTAAAATGCTCTAAATCAAAATGACTGCAGTCAGTAGGATTTAAACTATTTAGGGTTTAAAATAGGGAATACTCATTTAAGCAATTGATTTATTTTTGTTCTGAATTGCATATAACTTATTTCCATAATATTCTCCAGCTAGTAATAATTGAAATGTTATGAATTGCAACTAAATACCTTAAATTTATAGCACTCCTTGCTAATCATAATACTATACTCATATCTCTGCACACTGTTAGGTTTTAAAGCTTTATATTCTGTTTAAGATTTAATAAAGCTATGATGCTTATTATTTAATAGTTTAATTTGTGGCAAGCTATACTTTGGATAGTTCTCTGAAAACCTACAGTCAGTGAAGCTCCTTGTTTTGAGCAGAGATGGAAGAGGTGCAGCATAAGACAGAACTGGTGGTTGTGCATCACAGGACCTGGTGGTTATGGCACTAGACCAGAGGCCAGAGTCTGGTTCCTGCTCCTGCAATACACCTGGGAGGGCTGGGAGCTGTAGTACCCCTGGTTTCTCACGTGTGTGTGTCCTATCTGCAGGCAGTGTCTTACTCAGCCTCTTATTAGGAGGGTTTCTGTTATTTTATGCAGAGCAAAGGATCCTTAGCAGCATTTGGGTGCTGCCTCGTTTAGTTTCTAGGCTGCAGAGCCAGACTGAAAACTCCCTGCTCTGACTAGCACAGTTCTAGCACGCAGGGAAAAACAACAACTTGAAAGCTTTTGGACAAGGTAGAGGAAGAACTCCACATAGAAGTGGCCGTTAAATCATTAGTACCATGGATGTAAGCTCATAAAACTTGCCAAAGCCATCATGCCTTTGGTGCTAATGTCCTCCTTTGGTCACAACTCTCCCTGTGACCTGTGTCTATCTAGGCTTTACAGTTTTTCTTATTGATTTTGGGAATTACAAATATGCAAATTTCTGGTCTCCGTGCACTTAAGTGCTATAATGAGATTTTTCCAAAAACACTTGCATGTACTTCTAGGGACCTAAACTGGTTATTATATGGCCCCATGCCTATAAGGCTGTAATATCCTTTTCTCCCACTTGGTTGTCTTTCTAGCTTGTGACTGAGAAATCTAGCTTTTCTTAGTCATATTTTCAGTGAATTGGTCCCAGTAAAGAAAATACTGAGTAATTGCTGGCTATATTGAAACAAAGAAAAAATGTAGCTCTAGACAGCCAAGGCTGAAAAATCTGACTTATTGGGAAAGGTTACAGAAGGAAAAGATAAAAATAGTAGCACTTAAGCAGTTATGAAAGTGATAATATAGCTACATACTCGAGTATTACACTGTTTAAATATACAAACATGCTTGGAATTGACCTCAGATGGTGAAAAGATGTTCCATGGAAATTTTTTGTATAACTTAGAGTTGTTATCCTTTTACTCATATCCTGAAGAGATATCACTGATGTTATTTAACATTTTTCTTTAAACCTTAGTCTGTTTAAGCCTAAAACCCCAGGTTTTAATAATTTTTTAAATTAAATTTGAAATCATTACATTTTAATCCTATATAACTGAAAATATTTATTTTAATACAACTAGTATGAATTTAATTACGCTTTGTAAGGGAGAAAACATTTTGCTCTCTTATGGGAGTATTTCCATTTAGTGGACATCTAAAACTATTTCAATTATAGTCACAAAAAATAAAAGTGGTTTTTTTTCATAGATCAAAGGATCCTTTTAATGGGCCCGACAAACAAAATTCCATTAAAATTTCTTATCAGTTTCAAAGCATGATGTTCCCCTTTGCTGTCTAGTTCTTTTTGGTTACTTTTCCCCCACCCTTGAACATGTTGTGAGCAAGCCACAGAAAAGCCCATGTGGGTGTATGCAGATAATGTTTCCACTGTCATCATGTATAACTTTAGCAGAAGAACTGTCCTCCCCCTCCGTGTTGATCCCTCATCCTCTTTCCATTGGCCAACACAAGCTTTGGGTGGATCTGGTGAAGCAAATCTCAGTTTCTCAGTACCTACATGCAACAGCTTTTCCAGTGCTTCTTTCAGCAGTAGCACTGTAGGGATCTACTCCTGAATCCTTGTGCTGTGCTATCAAACACTGCAGCTTCTTGCCAACACTTTTTTTTTAATGGTGTATCCTCTTGCCATAGAAGTGATCTGTAACTCATGCCTGAATTTGAGTTTGAGGAAGTGAAGAGGGTGTAAGGGACCGAGAGAGTTATGGAGAGGTGACATCTTAACCAGAAGGTATTTCTTTCATCTAGGTTCAAAAGAGGCTGCTGCTACCTTGAGCACTGTAGTGGTTCATAACCAGGTTGTATTGCTAATCCTCAGATATAGACACAAATATGCTAATTTTTTTCTCCAGGAAGGAAAAGCTTCTTTACTTCAGAAGGTAGGAAAACCTTAGGGCAGTAAGTTTGACTGGGTTTTTTCTTTGCCTCGGATTGTAGGCGGGGGATGAGAAAATAAACAAGGGGATAGGTCATCCTGCCTATGGGTATGCAGATGAAGGGCAGCACATCTCTCCACATGGAAACCATAAAGTCAGGATCAAATGGGTGAAACTTGCAGCTCCAGTACCTCTCTCAGGAGTCAGTAACAACCTTTCCTCTTTCTCTCTTGACGCTGGTGTAAATTTTGCTGTAAACAGATGTCCTGTGTGAAGTACAGGAGTGCTTCAGTGTTTAAAATTGCTTTGTGTTTAAAAGTGCTTCATTTTTAAAATTGAGTGGAGGAAATCAACTTTTTGGAACAAAAATCCCCCACAACTTCCGATCTTAGAAATAACTTAAGTCAAGCCAGGCTTCATTTAGCAATCAACAAGTAACACTTGTGTTTTCAGAGGTTCCAGTTGCCTTGTGCTAATTTTCGTCAGGTTTCTAGATAATATGCTACTAACCATTATTTTCCCACTTAGTTTGCTCAGTACTGACAGATAATAGATGATCCTATTACAAATAGATTTGACACTGCAGCCATGGAAATGTGAAATTTGGAGCCTCTCATCGTTATTTAAAATGTGTGCTCACTCACTCAGATGAGGTATGAGTGTCTACTTTGGAGATAAAGGAGGCCAGACTGCTGGAAAGGCTGCTTCAGTGCCACACAGGTTAATGTGGGTGTATTATGTATTTATATAGTCTATAGGACAGTAACATTCTAGGAAATGATTCAGCCTGAATGTGCACTTGATCAGGACTCATTAATAACCCATGGCCACACTATTCTTATGGTGAGAAGCTACCCTTGCAATTGCAAGCATTAATTTTGGAGCTGTCTGTTGTAGTTTGGGAGAAGGAGTCCAAAGAAGCAGGTGAGTTGTGTGTTAAGAGCTGAACAGAGATCCGTATAAAGTGAGCTATAGATTGAGATCCTGTGCTATCCCTGACATTTTGATTAAAATGGCCATTTTTTTTCAGCCACGGTTCTGAAAATTGGAACAACACTACTTTTCTCTGAAGGTGAGAGTTGCTCACATTACCTGCACCTCAGCACCCAGTGCTGAGTTACAACTTCCATGTGTGAAATACCAAAGATGAACTGACTTTTTCCTGTGGGTGTTAGCTCATGCCCACGTTTACATGAGAATTGCAGCCACGCAGTCCAAAGTGAGTAACTAGATTGATGACATACCCAGTGGGATTTGAGGCAAAGGAGGGAAAAACTGGTTAAACATGGGACAAGCATTTTCTTTTCTGCTGCTAGCTTGATTTACATTTTTGATCTTGAGAGACCAATGTTTTTGAACTTTTTTGGAGCATGGACATCTTGAGTTGATTTGTCCTGGACTGTTACAAAATTTCATTCTTTTGCACAGGCCATGCAGATCTCTGTATCTGAGTTTTTGTGGAAGCCTTGAAGCACAATGAAATGGTTTTGGTAGACCTTTTCCTCAACAGCATGTTCGTGGAACACGGGGTTCATGCTGTGCAGCTGTGGATGCGGTCTAGGCCCGGACAGTTGGCTCAGCTAATCCTCTGAAGGCAGTCAGTGTTGTGAGAGTCTCTGAATTATGCATATGACAAATGAGGAGTGTATGAGGGCACTGAGTGAGGGGAATTTCAATGCAGGTGTTAGAGAAGCTTATGGAGAAGGCGTTTGTAGTAGTGCTGACATCACTGTTAGGCCATGAGGAGAAAACTGAGGAAGTAAGGCAGCAGCATCCCTGGCACTGGAGCATGATCAGTGTACCTACTCTGTCATCAGCATATTCTCTGTTTCAGGAAATGGGTTTGTGATCGTCTGACTCAAAGCCTTTGATGACAGGCTGCAGGACACTGCCTGGGGCTGTAAGACAAATAACAGTAGTCTTCTCCATGGGTGCTATCTGACTTGTTAAAAAATGAATACCTTCCTGACTGCGTCGGCGCTCGTTTGTTAAGACATGAGGAAACTCTCTGCTACCCACGAAGCTGCTGAACTTGCAGATGTTTTAGTCAGAGCTGTAAACAAGTGTGTCAAGGGAAGCACTGCAGTTCTTCACCTGGAGTATTCGTGTCTCTCCAGATATAGTCAAAGCATCACAAAGGTGGTAGTAACTTAATGATGTGAAGTGACTTGCTGTAATGCCTCATTCAGGGTGTGACATTTTCTGGCTGGATTTTTCCAAGGCTTTCCATACGGTTCCTCGCAGCTTCCTCCTAGACAAACCAGTGCATTATGGTCTAGACAAGTGGCCCATGTGGTGGGTGGGGAGCTGGCTGCCAGGCTGCACCCCGAGAGTGGTGGTAAACAGCTCATTTTCAAACTGGCAGCCTGTCACCAGTGGGCTCCCCCAGGGACTGATACTGCGCCTAGTGCTGTTTAATATCTTCAGAAGCAATCTGGAAGATGCAATCAAGTGTGCCCTGATGAAGTTTGGTGATACCAAACTGAGTGGGGAAGTGGATGCTTCAGAAGGGAGAGAGAGACACCCTGTAGGAAGAACTGGGTAGGCTTGTTAGTGGTTCTAACAAGAACCTTGTGAAGTTCAACAAGGTCAAGCGCAAGGTCTTGTACCTGGGAAAGCATCACCTAGGAGTGAAGCAGAGGTTGGGATTTATTTGTCTGGAAAGCAGCTCTGTGGAAAGGGGACTAAGGGTCCAGGTGGACAACAAGGACCAGGGTTTGTTCAGCCTTGAGAAAAAGCTTAGGGGAGACCTTAGGGCTACAAAGAAGATGAAGGCTCCCTTTTCACAAGGAATCACATGGAAAAGATGAGGGCTAATGACTACGTTATTCCTGAGTAGATTCCAATTATATACAAGAGGAAAGTTTTTAACAAAAAGAACAGTTTACCATTAGACTAATCTTCACAGGGAAGTGATGGAGTCCCCAGCATT
>NW_008583548.1:25845-43281 GCF_000691845.1 Merops nubicus | reverse complement strand
TAATATTATTGGTATTATGATGATATAATTATATATTTTATATTGTGTGTAATAGATGTCTAATATAATATATAATAGAATATAATGTAAAGCACCTTCCGCATAAAAATTAAGAGCAAATCCAATTAACAGGTTCTGCCACCAAAACTGATGGTCTAACCACCTTTCAGCATATCACACTGAACTACATAAAAGTTTGAGCTTGCAACTTTTCCATTAGAAAAAATCTTTTTAGAGCAACGTAGGACTATTCACTGGAGGTTAGATAGTGCCAGCAGACAACAGTTGCACAGAAGCCAACAGGACTGCTCAGACTGATCCTCTTTCAAGTAAACATATAAGGGAAGGAGCAACAGACCTAGTGTGCTCTCTGAAGTCTGCTGCCAGTGGATAGCCTTGCTTTGTGTCTGTGGGCCGTAGGGAGAGGCAGAAGCTCCATATTAGGGACAGAAACACTTCTGAGAAGCAAACAGAAAGGAAGAGAGTTTAACTGACACCTCTGAACTGAAGAATATTAGTTAGGTGAAGCTAGCACCCAGTATAGCAGCAAGATGAATTTTAAACACAGGTGTCTAATCTATCTATCTCCAGCTTTGTACAACTTCCTCAGTTGTTCTCCCAGAATTATCTTTTGGGCCTCTTCTCTAGTTCAATATTTAAAATTAAAAAAAAAAAAAAAAAAAAAAAAGGATTATCCTAATTTTGAAAGTAAAAAAAAAAAAAAAAAAAAAAAAAAAAAGGAATCGTATACTCAACAACTGCTAAATAATCATTTTCCAATTGTAAAGCAGATAACAAAACATCTTCACAATTTTAAGAAACAGTGACTAAGGGTTGGGAATGAAGGATGAGGGAAAAACAGGGAAAACATTAATACAATTGATGGATAAACAAATTATTAAAAATTACAGTGAACATTTATGAATTTTAATATGTGTATCTCAAGAGAAATAAACAGAACAGATGTTTAATTGAAAACAAAATTAACAAAAAAGAATTTCCCTTTCCCCAAAAGCACAAGACCAAATCTTTAGCATTGTTAGCATGTTATTATGAGTCATTATTTTCATAGAAAGCAGAGCTGAAATGGATTTTCTGGTTTATTTATTGTAAACCACTTGTTCTTTACCACACCAGTGTAACACATTAGGTGTGTCATTCTTTATCTTGTTCTACAATAAGCAAGCTCCATATATTTGCCTGCTTCAGTGAGCTTTGCTGGCATGCTCTACCTAGAAGATATTTCAAAATATCATTCTGGCTTTCCTCCATTTTTAAACTGCTCCTCATGAGCAATTTTTTATGTTCACAGTTAAGTCAGGCTTCATGGATGCTTGGAACATTTTAAGGGCAAAACCTGCGAAGGGCAGACTAACTAAATAGTAAGGGTAAAGGAACACAAATTAGATGCAATCAAATAAATCTGGCTAACAAATTACTGCCTGTCAGGTAGCCATAGTAGCAGTCAGCTTTTATTGCTTTTTGCTAGCTTTTTTCAAATTAAGGCGTGTTAATGCAAACTCTTTCACTGAAGTGTTCTCCCTCTCAGCTGCAGAAGGCTAAATTCACACAAGCAAGCAGCATCAGTTAAGCCCCAGGGAGGCAGACTCTCAAAACTTTTCCCACTCCATCATGGTCACTTGCATGCTGACAACCAAAAGCAATGTTTTCCAACCTGTTTCCAGCTCCTTTCCCAAACACACATTGCTGTGTAGCCCTGCTGTCTGCCCTTCCCTGAGCCATCCATATGGCTATTATGTTCCACCTCTGCCTGCAGAAGTAACAAAAAATCGTGCTTCTTTTTCATTGTTTTCCTTTCTCGAGAGGTAAAGACCCCCTATTATTTTGGGAAGTACTTTGGGTTTGCCTACATCAGGCAATGAACCTTACTGTGGAGATCCCATGCTCGTACCAAGTGAACAAACAGTGAGAATAGAAACAGTATTTCAACACTGGCATAGTGATGTGTGCAAGGCACTTAATGTTACTGGAAAGACAGGGTTTGTGTTAACCTATCCATTTCCAGATAAACTCTCCCCTTGTTACGTTGCTTTGGAATGCTCAGCAAACCATATAGATGTTCTAGCTTTTGATAGCTTACCACAGCTATGGATGGCACTGAGGAGACACCGTACTGCATACTGATGGTCTAAGGAGAGTGTCATGACACAGGAAATGCATAGCTTCTGGAGCACTTTATTCTGTGCTTGCAAAAGTGAATAGAGATGTAACCTGTTCATGAAGAGTAGAAACCTGGCTGGAAAGTCTCTCAGAGCTAATAATTTTACCCTTTCATGACACATCAAGATGACTGCAGTGTATTTTATCTCTGAAGAGGCTAAACAAGAAACTGTTTCCTTTACAGTAGCGATTAATTCTGATAAATGAGCTGTTAGATTGTCTGTAGGATTACTTTGTAGCACTTAAGAGGAACAAGAGAGGGACTGCCAATAGTCTCAAAAAGGACAAAAGGAATACAAACACTGCCTGTAGGCATCATGATATCCATACAGCTTATAAAATTGTAAATTATAGGGTTAGTATCTTCTCAAAATTCCAAATATAACCAGAGGTGTAATCTGGATGGCTCTGAGGCCTCCTAGGGAAGACAGCAAAATTACATGAGCTCACTTTGCATCCTTATCCTCTGTTTACTGGCCACAATCACCATCTGCTACAGGGCATATCAAAAGGAAGGCCAGAGTCATGTCCCAGATATTGGCTCACAATCTATTCTGCTTTTGTTTTTTAGGTCTAGTTTCCATGTGCCCTTACTATACAGGAGACAGTGCCAAACAAACCCTTTCTTTTACTTCAACATCTGTTTGTCAGGCAGCCAGTATCTGAATTCAATATTTCCTGAAGATTGATGCTTTGGCGCTTATCAACAAGTCTGCAGGTGCTGCTTTTGCTCAAGAAATGTATCTGGACAGATGAGGCTCACAGCCTGTGTTCCTTGCTTTGCATTGATTATCAACCAAATTTAATATCAGCCTCTGTGATCAATATAAATGTTTCCATGTTAAATTAAGCAGGAGAGCAGAGAGGACTGTGTGTGTTATCCATTCAGCAAGTTCTGAGGTACCACAATGCAGCTCTGTGACCCTGTGCCATCTGACCTCTAATTACAATGGCCTGGGATGCAAGCCCATATTCACACAGCTTAAGCTCCATGTTGGCTTCAGTGCCTGATGTTTTCCCCTTAGCCAGATGCTTCTGAATATCCACACGCAGATGATGGGGAACACGAGCTGAAGGAACACAAAGTAGGAATATCAGCAATATTTCCAGCTTCTGATACTACTATAAACACCTTTTTCTTAAAGTATTTTAGTCTACTAATTCATCTTACAAACTGTTTCTTCTTTACCATTTGCACATATGTACTTCCCTAGATAAATACTGCCCAAAGTACTATATAGTCTCTCACTCAGTTTGCTGTTGTGTCTTTCTTTGAAACTAAAGCAGAACATGCACTGTTCAGATTGGAGAAGAAACATCTGATAAAGTTTGTCTGGAGGGCTATGCAGGGCACAGCTCCTGAGGTGTATGCACAAAGCCTTGTTGTTGCTTTCAAGGCTCAAGCCTAGGCTAAGTTTCTTAATGATAAAGTCTGGCAGTCAATTCTAGAAGAAACTATCTTTGGGCAAAAATGACCAAGCAGGGTTATGGATTCCTCTTTTCCCATTAGGTGATTAGGTGCCACGTTACATGATGTGGCAGAAGCATCTACCACACTATATGGAAGACAAGGTTCCCTAGACACAATAGTAGAACTTATTCTGCGTGCCACAGAACTTTGAGTAGCTGTGGATTTGAGAACTTCGTTTGTGTACCCAGTCAAAACTTTCTGTACGGATTCTAGTACCAGAGCACTGTTAAAACTCTGGCATGTCTCTTCAAAGCCAAGATAAACTAAGCAGATAAAAAAAATAAAAAAAAAATTAAAAAATAGAAATCTTAGTCAACACGTGTTGGGAGGATTGAAAGGAATACCACAGAGTGACAGAATGACTGAGTTTGAGACAACTCGGGGGATTATTTAATCTTACCCTTTTTTCAAAGCAGGGCCAACAAAAGCAGGTCAATATCCAGTCAAGTTTTAAGTATTTCCAAGGATGGAGATTCCACAACTTCTCTGGATAATCTGTTGCAATGTATGACCATGAACACAGCAATATATTTTTTCATATGTTTAAGTAGAATTTATTTGATTTCAGTTTGTGCCCATTGCCCCTTGTCCTGTCATTGGATACCACTGCAAAGAGCCTGGCTCTATCTTCTGCCTTCCCTCCCATCAGGTGTTTATCCTGATGGATAAGATACATGTAGCCACTTATCTAGACTGAACAGGCCCAGTTCTCTCAGCCTCTTAATCAAATTAAAATTCCTTAATCAAGTTTGTGGCTCTTTGCTGGATTTGTTCCAGTACATCCATGTCTCTCTTGTCCAGAACTGGACCCAGTATCCCAGATGTGGTCTCATCAGGGCTGAGTAGGAGGGAAGGATCACATCTCTTGACCTGCTGGCAACAATCCTCTTAATTCATCCCAGGATCACAGAATCACAGAATGGGTGAAGTTGTAAGGGACCTCTGGAGGGACTCTTGTGCACCCCCCCTGCTCAAGCAGGGGCAGATAGAGCAGTCTTCTAGGGCTGTGTCCAGATGGCTCTTGAGTATCTCCAAGAATGGAAACTCTGCAACCTCTGTGGGCAAGTTGTGCCACTTCTCTGTCACCCTCACAGTAAGAAGCGTTTACACGTGTTGCTCAGGGACAAATTCTTGTTTCAGTTTGTGCCCATTGTTCCCTGTCATTAGGAACCACCTAAAAAGACTGGTTTCAGGATGCTGTTGACATGGTTTTTCCACCGTGACACAGTGCTAGCTTTTGGCCAGCTTCATGTCCATCAAGATTCCCAGGCCCTTGCCTGCAAAGATGTTTTCAATCCAGGCAGCCCACAGCAGTCTCAGGTACATGGGATTACTCTTCCTCAAGGGCAGGACTTTGCATTTCCCTTTGTTGAACTTCATGAGATTCCTGTCAGTCCATTTCCCCAGCCTGCCAGGGACTTTCTGAATGGCAGTATGACTGGTGTGTCAGCCACTCCTCCGAGTTTAGTACCATATATCAACTTAAAGAAAGAGCCATCCTGGTCATTAATGAAGACATTAAACAGTATTGACTCCAGTATTGATCTGTGCAATACAACACCAGCGACTGGTTTTCAGCTTTTCTCTATTTCAGCAAATAAATAAATAAATAGTTAAATAATGAATTTTCAGCATTTATCTAACCCCTACTTAACTGATTTGTCAGTGAGGGTATTGTGGAAGACAGTGTTGAAAGTTTTCCTGAAGTCAAGATAAACAATATCCACTGCTCTCTCCTCATCCCTTGAATCAGTCATTTCATTGTAGAAGGCCATCACTTTGTTCAGACATGATTTCTCTTTAGTTAATTCATGATGACTACTGCAAATCACCTTTTTATCCTTAATATTTTGGAGATGGCTTTCCGAATTATTTCTTCCATCACCTTCCCAGGGACAGAGGTAAAGCCTGTCATGCAAATAAAGCTTTAAACCTCAATTTGCAAGTATCCTTGCTTCTTACAGACATCTCACTCAGCTTCTCTTAGAAACAAATTTAATTAAACAAAGTTGGGGTTTTTTTTAATTGTAATACCACAGATAATCATTTCACCACACTATTTATCCAATAACTCATTAGAATTTAGAGAAACTTCCCATCTAGCTACCATTTGACATGGGTGTCGGGGATTCAAAATTACTTTCCTACTGTCTCTATGTGATATAAACATCTCCTCAAGCAGTTGAAATCTGCTAGTGTTTTCATTAAAAATACTATGTTCAAAGGCAATTTAACTCCTTAAAGTTTATGATCAACATTATACATTGGACTTTAAAAGAAATATAATCTGGCAGCAGTAAATAATTTTATGACAACACGGAAGATTTCACTAAATAGCAACAGTCTGTACTGAATTATCAAATCTACCATACCCTCCATCCCGTATAATTCTATATCTAGAAAATGTATTTTCTATCAGATTTTCCAGTGAAAGAGATAATCAACTTATCCTGTTCATAATCCAGTTCTTATGGAGGAACTGTATAAGAGTGTAAAGCCAGTTTTTCAGGCCTAAATTGAGCCCACCTTCACATTCAGGTTTCAGAAAAGTTCATTTACAGATTTGAAACTGACAGCTAAATGCACCCATGCTTACTTGATTTATATATGTATTTCACTGGGTTGCTGCATACATAATCACATATACTGATGTGTGAATATCAATTGCAACATACAAATAGCTAATAAGTAAATATAGAAATCAATGAAAGATTTGATGTGGGATTTCATAGACTTAATTAGCTATAGTTTACAGAATACGTTGTTTGCTTCCTTATTCAGAATGCTAAGAGCAAAATTATGCAAAAACAAACAACCAAACAAAAATAATTCTGGAAAAATATTGAGGGGGACTTTTGTGTGGCAAACAAAGCAAACTATCATCTAAAATGTAATTAGGAGAACTAGGTTTTTCTGTAATGGTAACTGAATCTGAAGATCAAGACACTGTTTTCTCACTGATAAAGAAATTAATTAAAATAATAAAAGCAATCCTGTTACCTCAAGTGCTTGCACTCTTTGAATCTGAACCAGAAAGATTTGATTTTCTAGGTGTAAGATTGTACGCAGTGTTTATAGGAATCCCCAAATTCATTGTAGCTGGATTTCTAAACAAAGAATACAGAGACTAATACACTTGTAATATTTTTATCACTTTTTTTTTTAAGAGTCAAAAATGGACATTGTGATCTCATGTTTGTGTAATACACAAACTGTTTCAAAGGTTCGTGATGATTTTATGTTGTTCTGGAGAAAAGTATAGTAAGTAGTGTAAAAATTGCATATCCATTCTTGCAATAATCAATGTAATACTCTCATAATAATAATAAAAATAATAAAATAATCATCTTGTTTTTCTGTTTTTTTTAGATGCATTGGATTAATTTCAATATCACCAAGGGTTAGTGCTCATGACAGACCAGGCCCCTTTGAATCAGACATTGATCAGCTGCATCACAACTGTGAATTCGGCTGCTTTCAATAGTCTTCTAAAATGGCATGCAACTCCTTCGTCAGAAAAATTAATCTGCAAACTACTGTGAGAAGCTGTGTATGGCCCCAAAATACCACTGAAACAGTATAGATAAATTGCATGTTGCAGTTTATGAGACTTTAGCCTTTATGTACAGATATTCCAAAATCCTAGAGAAATTATTTGAAGGCATGAATGGCTAGAGGTCTAGGAATAGGGCTGGCAGAAGGATTCAAAGTGATACGGAGTGCAGAGCTGAGGGTGGTTGAGGTCATGTTCTTTGCAGTCGTATAAATTCCAACTTGTTGAAAAAATTAGAAAAAAAAACCAAATTGCTGCACTTGAAATGGTTCTGGGCCTATAGTGAGAGGCACAAAACAAACAATCTACACATGCAGCTCAACATAGTCAGTACACCTGTTCAGCAGTTCTGAAAATCAGTTCCCTCCACTGCTTCTGAAGTCTAATATGTGTTTTTCAGTCCTTGTCTGGTGATTCTAAAGAAAATCTTAAAATAGAGTATCTGTTTAAAACCTGTTTTATGCAATTTCCTTAAATTGTCTGAATAAATACAATAAACCTGAATAAATTTTAAAGAAAAATATGTTTGTATAATAATGTAAGAAATTAGTTAAACCTCCAATCCATAAGTCATCTGGCTGAGCATTCCAGGAAATCTCACTTAAGGGATGTTTCTGAATGGTACTATTTGTTGCCAGACACATTATTTCTTTCTGAGGCAAGGCTGTTTGATTTTTTATTTTGGTCCCATTCACTCATGTATTTGCTAGGTAAAAGTTGCACTTGAAGTATTATGCTTATCATAGTGCTTTGGCTGTAGGATACACCAAACAATATCCAAACAATAAAAAACAACCAAAAAAAATCAGAGACCTGATAACAAAACACCAGAAGAAAGAAGAGGCCATTTCTACAGGCCACACCGCCCACAGTAGTACTAGAATTCTGACAATCAGTTTTTAATCAAATAAAAACTACAGCTGCAAAATAAAACAGAATCTCTGGAAGTAGAGAGGAGGCAATCACAACTTGGAGCAGAACCAATCCTAGAGCAAATGTCAAGCAACTCTGCAGAACAAAAGCCTGGTTAAGCTTAATAGCAAGAGATCATGGTTGCAATCAAATTTTAAAATGAACAGCTCAAGCAGTTATGAGAAGGAGGATAGAAGACTGTCTAATAGCTTTTCCCACTCCATCAGAAATATACAACAAAGGAGCACCATTGAAGGGATTGTTCAGGAGAATTAAATAATCTGCTATGACACAGTAAAGACACAAAAATTTAGACAATTAACAGCCATGTCATCTGCAAGGAGGGGAGAAACAGTACAGAGCCAGTGAGAGCACTGCTGTGGCCATGATGACTGCATCACCTGAAGAACAGTTTCTGAGGAATTTGAGACATAACAATGTATGCTTCTTGCAGAAGATTGTATATAAGGCACACAACTATCAACACAGTTAAAATGCTATTTTACTATTTTACTTTTACTATTTCACCGTACTGAAATGATGTTGATCCCAGAACTTTTGCCTGATCGCTCTGCCTTACCTCAGCTAGCCAGGGTGTTGACCTCAACCAGAGCTCAGCTATTAGATTATCTATTACTGAAAAAAAAAAAAATTGGTGCAATGAAAATTCCCTTTTTTGACTTGTGAAGGATACCTTTCAAAGTTTAAGCCAGACTAAAACATGGTTGAAAACTGAATCAAGTAGTTAAACTACTCTGGATTTAACTAGAGAGACACTAAGATTTTGGGTATGACAAAGCTTTTAAATTTACAATCCTAGTTTATAACAGGACAGAAAATAATTTAAAAAAAAAAAAAGTACAATTTTAGTGGAGGACAAGAATTAGTTTTTCCTTGAGTATAGTGAGAAAGACCCAGAAACTGAAATAATGTTGGAACTATACTGCCAGGGTGGACCAAGATTCTTTTGACAACAGGCAATTATACTTTGTATAGATCTTGATTTTAGCTCTATCTACTATATATAAAGTTCGCATTATATTTGCAAGATATTTGAAATATCAGTTTTATTAAATTTGAATGAAATACAAGTAATTGTTTTATATAAAGAAAGTATATAATTTTGTTTGTTGGTTCCACAATTGTTAGTGGAATCCTGCCAAGTGCTCAACACTGTCCGCCATGCCTGCAGCAGAAGAGCAAGTAGTATCAAAAAAAGGAGCTGATGGGCCACCCCTTGGGCTGCTGTTTGACAGTATTGAGATCCAGATAAGTGACGTGGCCTTGGTTAGTAGAAGTCCTTGTCAGGCTGATGTTCTACCTGTGGTGACAAGAGGCCCCCTGTCACATGTACTGTACATAATGGGTATTTTTATTTCTTTCAGCCTCCCAGAGCTGGAGGACTCTCATCTACTCCTTTTCGCAGCTGTGGACAGAGGAGCCTGCAGAGGGCCATAATGCCTAAGGTGGCAAACACATGAGATATCAGGATGTGTCTAAATGGGAGTGGTTGCTTCAGGCATGCAAAAACCCACTACCAGCTTGTACAGAGCACGACAGAGCAACACACAGGGCACTGCCTGTATGAGCTGCTTTTGCAGAACCTTTATGGACACATTACCTGTTTGCTGCAACATCCCAGAGGGGATGTCAGGGACTGGGCAGTGCATCCAGCCAAGGGCTTTGGCCAGTCTGGACTGTTTAAGCACAGAAGAAACAAACAAACAAACAAACAAAAAATAAAACCCAAAACCCAGAAGGGAGCACTTTGATGATTCCTTCTCACACACTTCCTCTTTTAATGAAGTAAAGAGACTTTCTCGTTTCTCTCCAACTCACTAGTTTTAGACAGTATAGCCGTCTACCATGTTCACAGAATAATGCCATCTGCAGGTTATCACTGATGCCTGCAGATTCTGCACATCCCTTCAAGTTCTGCATGTGTGACCTAGAAATTAATTTGTGATTACACCAGAATAAACAATATGAAACCTTGTACAACAGTATTGCATATGAATACATTTACAATACTAAAAAATGGCCCATAATGATTAAAAATTATATGGACAAGAATGGAAAGATGTTAGCTCATTTATGTCGCAGTCAGCCTAGGCAAGTCTCCTCCTCCTTGTGTGATAAATATTTTCAATTATAATAATAATTATACAATCAATTAGAAATTATAATTAATTATGAATGCATTTCTGGATGGACTTGGAAAAAAAGGAAGCAAAGGACTTCTGGTGCCAAGCAACACAGACAGGAATCTTAAAGAAGCTATCCCTTTAATTTCATCGTCACAGTTGTTGCACCATATTCCATCATGAAGGCCAGAAAAATCAGCTCCCTCTGGGGTACACAAGGGACAGCGTCTGCTGATATCAGGCATTATTTATCATTAACTGTTGCTGGTGGCCTTGTACTGGGGCAGTTCAGCTGCATGAAAAGGGGCTGCCTGACTTACCTTCCTAGAGCGAAGGACTCCAGTAGAGTTCTGCAATGTTAAAGACAATATTTCTGACAAGATATTTCTGTCTTCAATGTTCAAGCTGTGAAGGCTGTTGTCAGTTCAAAGCAGGCTCTCTTTCTTCTCAAGACATTACATAACCATCAATTTTGTTTTCCACATTTACCAGAAGCTGCCCACAATAAAACAATTCACTGGAGGATATAGCAGTTAAAATACCAACGTCTGGCTTTTATTTCTCCTCATTTTTACGTCTTGCCTCCTGTTTTCTCCCACCATATGTAGGAGACCAGCAAAGAACATTTATGTCTCACATTTAACTTCAAGTATAGTAATGTAATGAAGTTGTGATTCATACCCAAGAAGGAAGAAAGGAACCATAATTCAATAGAAGAGTGAAATCTGCTGATTAAAACATGCAAAACCAACAATTTGTTGAAAAGTCTGTAGTACTTAACAGTACACCAGATTCACAAGACATATATACTGCTGTTTATTGAACACTGTCACTTAATTTGTGATCATCTTGGGAATGTATTTGGCACTTCACAAAACACATTGCAAAGTAAACTCCTGCTCAAAAATCAAACAATTTGAAGGCCTTTTTATCATGCAGTTGAGATGGTGGTGTGGATACCACGCCTTTGTAGAGCTCCACTGAACTTCATTTAGAAATATGAGAGTTTGTGATGAGGAAAAGGGTAGAACTGCAGCTTTGCATTATAAAAAGTGGTATCTGCCACAGCCCTGCAAGATCTCTGTGTATCAGAGTCACCACAAGCCCCAAGCTTAGTAAGTGTGAGGGTTCAAAATTATTTAGATCAATACAAGTGAAAATAGCTCTATGAAAAATGTTTTCAGTTCAGAACTGGTATTACCGCTAAAAAAAAATTTAAAAAAAAAAAAAAGGAAAAGATCCCTCAGAATGCTGAATGCCTTCAACCTACAGCAAATTTTAAGCTTTTTTAGGTCCATATACAAGCCTATTATCTACCAACAACTCTTGATCCTTCACATTCAGGATACTCCAGTCTCCTTAAGAGAACAATAGAGATTTCATGTCAGGTTCTCTTGTATTATAATTCCCAAGGACAGAAGATATATATACAGAATTGAATAACATGGGACCCTGGAAGATATTACAATAAGTATGACTCGTCTTAAATAAGGGGCAAAGAGACCTCTTACCAGGCTCCACAGCAGAGTCTGATAACACCAAAGCACATGGATTATCTTCCTAGCTGGGAAGTGCTGTGCAGAGCACAGCATGTCTTACACCAGATGTCACTATATGATGCATGATGAATATCACATCTTCATTACAGTCTTTCCCTCCTGAAATCTGTATATATGATGTTGCAGCAAAAAGCATCAACTGGCATTCAGTAAATCTATTTCTCTATGTTCTGATTAGCAAAGCAAATTTTCTTAGACCTAAAGAAGCTTCTAGTATACTTATTTCCTCCCAGCTGTGCAAGATATTACTGCTTCTTAAAATGGGATGCAAAGTAAAAATGAGATGCTGGTTGTGTCAGGGTTATTTCTATTTCTACTTAGAGAAACAAAATTTTGCATCCTCTACTCCTTTGCTTTTTCTCTCCCTTTCACATAGGAAAAGCCATACACTCAAGAGACATGAAAACGGACACGCATCCTCGATTTACAAAGGGCTTAATTTAGTCCTTGAGTATGCACAGAAATCCTCCCTGCAGCAAAGTGATGTCAGACTATGTGTATCCCTGCAGTATATGGAAATCCTGGTTGCCATGAGAACCAGACTGCTTCTGCGCTGAGGTTTCCGCACTCTGCTAGGAAGACATGTCTCCATTTTGCCACACCAAATCCAGCTCAGCTGCAGGAGGCTTTGTGGCAGGCTAGGTGGCCCTGACACTACTACACTCCTGCCAGTGGTCCTCAACTAGCTCCAGCTCTGCCGCTGAAGTGAATGTGTAAAAGCATCAGAGTATCAGGATTACATTTCTGAAGCCACATCCTTCACAACTATATTTCTTCTCTTCTGTCCTCCATCCTGGAAAATAAGTAAGAAGCTGCTTGGACTTGAAGCCCTATTACAGCACACAATATTTTATTTTATTAGGAAAGAAATCAAAGCTACACCATGATAGTGAGAGCTCAGGGGAGATTTATGTCTCCAAGCAGCCATTTTTTTCCAAATTGTGCTGCGTACACAGGCAGCCTTCCTGAACTCAGAGAAAAGATACTGCTGTGATAAACCAACTTTGTGCTCCCAAGCTAATGGAAAAGGTCGGTTTCCGTTTTTGCTTCTTTGCTAGGGATACAAAACCAGCTTCTTCATGTATTGAAGTGCTTAGAGCTGATGAGGGGGAAAAAAAAAAGAAAAAAAAAAAAAGAAAAGTGCTGTATTTTTTCCTCTTCAATTCTGATCTCTAGAAAAAAATTCCTTGTGGCAAGACACTGAACTACATAATATGCTTTAGCTGCAGTGAACAAAAAGCCTTTATCATATCCTATAATTAGGAGTAGTATAATACAGCAACAAGTAAGCTAACATTCATTAGAGGAGAGGGCTATATTCCTTTTTCCTGCTGGCTAACACTGAACTAATGAACTGGACAACCAAAACTAAATCTAAGCATAATGCCCCCAGAGTGCTATCTATCAATCTAAGCCATAAAAAGCCAGGTTTAAATGGCCTAATTTCAGCTTGTAATTTTTCCTTAGCACTCCGGAGAGCATTTGGGAGCTACAGAGACTCTCTCAGTTTCACAGGTAGCTGGGACCTCACGTGTCTGCCTCCAGTCCTGTTACCTGAAGGTATCAGCTCTCTCTTTTCTCTGAGGAAGCCAATCATTAGTGGTTGGGTTAAACTCAGGTCACCTGTTTTTAACATTTGCTTTACCTGCACGTTTTGGTTTCTTTGTCAGTCAGAGTGTAGGCTTCTGTGCCTGAAATCTTGTCCATTCTTTCCAATTGTGTCAGCTAGCTAGAAAAAGATATTCGCTCACTCTTATAAACCTGGCAGCTAATTAAAAATAAATAAATAAGTCTTTCATTTTAACATTACGGGAGGGTGAACACAAAACAGCCATGGGCATGGTTGACTCGGGACTAGTTTTCAAATTTGAATGCACAGCAATTTTTTTCCCTGTTTTCCCAGCATTACTCAACACAGAGCTGCACAGTTCTAAATTCAGCCAGTAGAGGACACTGGTGAATATACACACTCTCAAGCCTGTCACTCATACTTTATATATTATATGAAGCAACTTCTCTGTATGAAATGCTGTGCTTCTTACCATCTCAAAATTCTGTTTACGTTTATGAAATCTGTGCATGTCAAAGGAATACAGCTTACAAAGAATCCACAAAGCAAATGTAAATAATTATGCTCCACATACGTCGAGTATATTTCTTATTTAGGCAGAATTACACTTGGGTCTCTCTCAAAGATCTTGACTTGGTCCTTGTTCAACAGGCTTCAAAGCTTTTTCCTAAACAAAAGACAGACCTACGCTGCAAATCCAATAAGCATTTTGCTTATGTTAGGAATGCAGGACAGGCCCTTCAGTGCAATTATTTCTGTTCTTTAATATAATCCAGAATCTGAGAAGGCAGTGAAGTTGCTCAAAAGTTCACTGAGCTTTAGCCTTCATTAGGAGCAGTTGCACTACCCACCCTCTCAGGAACAAGTTATAGAAGAATTCAGATTTAATCACTTTACAGCTTTTCAGAAAAATTCTATAGTTGTTTTATCTATCTGCCCTGGTCCAGACTCTGTATACTTGTAGTGAAAGCCGTTGGGACTTCCTGCACAGGTACACCTGTATGTAAAGCACTTGGACTGCCAATTCACTAAGCTAAAGCCTATAGCTTATTTTGACACATAGGAAACATTCCTACTCAAAAAAAAAAAAAAAAAAAAAAAAAAACCCCAAAAAAAAAAAAACACCCCATCACCCCATCTGCCCCAACTTAGCCTTATGTTCCATAAACCGTGACAGAGATGAGATATAACATTTTATCAGTATTTGCAGTATTATCTTTCTTAGACTTGTGGACTGAGGGTTTTTATTGTGGTTATTGTTCTTGCTATTTCAATGCCAAATAACATACAACTGAGTTAAAAACTTTATGTGATTCCACAACACAGAGCACACAAGCAAAATATTTTGTGTTTTCCCTCACTTAAAGAATAGTAGCTTGAGGACAGCGCTCGCAGAAGTTACAGGCTATATCAACCAGAAACAAGATTTCAATGTTTATGTAAACTCTACTGCATGAGAGAGCACAGCTCACCGATTCCCATCATGTTACATTTTCAAAACGACATTCTACAAAGCCCTGAAGAGACTAGCACGTAACAAAGTGTCTCCCAGCATCCAGTCTCTTCAGATTCATCTGCAGGAATACAAAACACCTATTAGTGGAATACTTAAAGAGTGCTTGTTTACAATGGGAGATGATCAGGAAACAATTTTTAAAGACCTTGAAATAAAGAGAGAAGTCTTCATTCGTAGGAGTATTTAATCAACAGATATCTTCAAGTGTTTCTTCATGTAAATAGCTAGCTCATATTCTGATGTTTTAGATTGTTGAAAAATATTGTATTCAATATTCAAAATAATCAATTAACACATGACATATCAAGAGTTACAATTAATATTTTGTTTTCAGGAAATGGAATGTTCACCAGCTACAGAAATAAGTGACCCTCTGGTTTGCTTCAGTATGTATTTGGATTTTGAGTTTTGTATCAAATTGCTGTTTGATTCTTTCCAAATGTGAGAAAACAGAGTTATAGGGTCAACTCTAATTGTAGAAATAGGGCCCTAACAGCAAGCCTGGATCAAAGCTTAGGCATTACAGAGACTACAGAGTATCTGAAGTCCCAGAGGTCTTGGAATTATGTCAGAATCTGAAATTGCTTTTTAAAAAATGCATGCATCTCTAGACTTCACAACTGCAAAGGTAAAGAAAGTGCAGCCAACTCAGTGGCACTAAGTGAGCCTGCAGACAGTCTGAATGAATCAGTCTCGGTGTGGTGACCTACCACCAGCATCTCCCATCCAAGTCTGGTTGCTCCAGGCACTCCTGTCAGCAGCAGACTCTGAACGGCTGGGTGGACTCCTCTTACAAAAGAGCAGAGCACCTAAGCCATGTTAATTTGATCCCAGAGGAGTTCACCATAACAGTGAGTTTAAAAGCATCCCCGTGACCTCCAAATTAATTTGTATTCTTGGCAGGTATGAGTCATTACATGATTTTCCATAACTAGATGATATATGCTGTGCAGGTTTCACTTATATCTGTATAAACTATCCATATTTGTATCTATAAACTAATCATTTATCTTTTCAGATTATTGATACAAAAGGAAAAACCTCTGACATTGATGCAGAATTTGAGGAACGGCTACATTAGTTCTTCCCTAATTTGAATCCTACTATCTCTACTATCCCAACAACCAAATGCTGTTAAGACTGTTGATACATAAACACACAGGAACAGAAAAAAAAAAAAAAAATTAAACTTAAAAGCTCATCTCTTTTTTCAGTTGACTGACCTGTGAAAGAAGTGAGGGGGTGTGGAATTGTGCTTTAGATTTTCCCCTCTTTCTTCTTTTTACTTCTCAAAGAGCAGGGTTGATTGTTTCCTGGAGTGAATGGAAAAGGTTTAGCATCTTTATAACATGAAGAAAATTTACTGAAGCCATTTGTGAGAAGCAGGAGGAGAGAAGGGGACTGCCTAGATGCAAAGAATGAGACGCTTGCTCTGCCATCTGTTCCTGTGCACTGTCACCAGGCAGCTCTGCAGCGTAAGAAGCAGCTGCTCCCTTTTCCAAGAGTTAACATGAGACATTGGGAAGAGAACACCCACCCTCCAAATCTAACTGTGCCCACAAAGGATCACAGCAAGTAAGTTCATGGTACCCATTTATTCACAGTGCAGCCCCTGGTATGATTCCTCTGACTCTGCTCTGCTGCCTGTCCTGACAGTGGCAAGGTGCATTTTCCTCTCAGGAACAAATGTAAGTGGTTAGCACTATTGTACTCTGCTCAGTAGTCTTTGCTCTGCATACATTACCTTCACTGTGTTTTATGTCAGAGATGATTCAGCAACTTGGTCCTAAATTCAGGAACAAACAAAGATTACTGAAAGAGCTGCTTGGAGGAAGGACATGAACAAAAGCCCCATTTGTTAAAAGGGAAAATAAATAACAGTCTGGCTGTTAAATGAAAGGAAGCGAGACCAATGAGGGATACAAAACTTAGGATACCAGCTGCTAGAGTATGAACTGGGACTAAGGTTTGCCTTTGCCATCTGCAGAGTGCATTTCCTTAGCCTATGAACTGGATCTTTGCTTTGCCAACATCATGACATCAAAATGTAAATGCACTTTTTTGTTTCTTTAGGGTTTTAAAGGATTTAAACAAAGTTTATTCAATGCTATTCTTTGTCCCTGTCACTCTCTACCAGCACTCATGTCTTTTTGTTTCTAATAGCTCAGATTAATTTTCCTCCAGGAATAACCAAGATTTATAGGAATCACAAGCCAAGACTTTAATGTCCTGTAACCGGGGTATTTCTGTCCTGCTTTATTTTATTTCTGTTCATAATTATGTTTTATTTTTCTCTAAGAAGACTGGATGATATGACACATCTTAAAGAAAAGGGGCAGTTCCTTCTGGAGGTTGCTTCTGACCTGGCCCAAAGAAAAGACAGCTTCAGAAACAATGTGCTGTAGGAGGCAAGAAAATATTTCTAGTAGTCGGGAACCTTGTAGTAGATTTACATGGCAAGGTTTTGGTAGCCAGGCCCAAGGGCAGGGGGTGAGGGAGGGCGGGGGGGAGCACAGGACCTGCAGGAGTG